>NC_134782.1:78821912-78829412 GCF_046742065.1 Oratosquilla oratoria | reverse complement strand
ATGTACTTTAATGCTCGTAGTATTAGGAACAAATTCCAAGAAATACAGGCGTCAAAGCAAAAATCTCGATATGATAGGAATAACTGAGACATGGTTAAATGGTGGAGAGTTTGAAGCTGAATTTAATATTGCGGGATTTAAACACTTTCATCAAGATAGAAGCCACAAGAAAGGTGGGAGTGTTCTGTTGTACGTTAAAAGCAATGTCCACGCTTGTGTTTTAGAGAAAGTGAAACAGGATGCATATGATAGTTTGTGGGTAGAATTAACTCAGACAAATGAGCAAAAAATGAATGTAGGTGTAATATATAGGCCAAAAACATTACCATTAGCAGACGACAAACTGTTGTTTCAAGAACTATCTGGTTTCTGCAACTGGGACTTTTGATAATGGGTGATTTCAATTTTACTGACATGGATTGGATGACCCATGAACATGGACATATAGGTAGTCGCTTGACAGGTTTTCTCGATGACAATTACTTAGTTCAGCAAGTACGTAAAAGAGCCCACAAGACATGGAAACTTACTCGATCTATTGATCACTAGCCGCGAAAGCATGATAACCGATGTAGAAGTTGGTGAAACTATTGCAAATAGCGATCACAACTTAGATTCAAACTACTACATTTTTTTTAGAGTAGATACTTATGTTTCTAATATACCCGACTTCAGTAAAACTCAGTTCTTAGAACTACGTCTGGAGCTTCAGCTTATAGACTGGGAGGGAAAATTAAGCGAAAGACTTGTAGATCAGATGTGGGAAATATTTCAAAATACGCTTACTATAATTCATACTTACATTCCATTTAAGGACAGACGTCCCCCAAATCAGACTCGCCCAGGCTTGACAAAGAAACTGAAAAAAGTATTGTTAAAAAGAGACAGGCTTATAAGAAATACAAATGCTCGGGTGCATCTAATGACTATCAGAGTTGTGTATTTATACAGGGGGATTTAAAAAAGAAAATTAAAAAAACGAAAACGACAATATGAAACGAATATCGCTGATAAATTCTTAGAGAATCCCAAAGAATTCTATAGTTACATTAGAAATAAAAAGGTTATTAGGAATCACATTGGTCCACTATTATCTGCTGACGGTCAACTTGAATATCTAAACGAATAAACACCTTGTGAGATCGAAACCTTTATTGGTACTACGTTTCGCTTGTTACAGCTTTTTCAAGTACAGACATGACACACACTCTGAGCACATATAAGCCAACAGGGAAGGAACTGGGAGAGGTTATCAGGGAGGGGTGGGTGGTAGGTGGAGGGGGAGGAGAGGGACGGGTGGGACTTGGTGGAGACAAAGGAGGACATTTCGGACAGTTTGTTGAAGTGGACTAAGGGGGACATTTCATACATTTATTTAATGCGGGTAACAGATGGATGATAGGAGGGGCGATGTTAAACATGCCTCTGTTCTGCTCAATGGTTTTGAAGCTTTGAATGGCGGCCGCTTCGAGGCATTTTCTCCTCATCCTGTTTGGTTCACTAAACAGAAGTTCTGCGTTATCCCAATCCATCAGGTGGTCGTTGGTGTTCCGGTGGATAACACAGGGCCTTTCTCAGATATCGTTCCTGGCAACGTAGTATGGCTTCGCTATGTGGATGACATACTATTAATTTCCCCCAGACGGTTTGACATCCCCAAACTCCAAGCGGCTCTGAACGAGGTTGAGCCATCCATCCAGTTCACCTTGGAGGAAGAAATAAATGATTCCCTTCCATTTTTGGATACCCTTATTATCAAACATGATAATTTTTTAAAATTTACAGTCTACAGGAAACCAACCAATAAGGACGATTTGACTCACTTCCTATCTCACCATGACCTCAGTATTAAAAAAGGTGTAGTCATAGGTTTCTACCTCAGAGCTCTCAAAATATGTAGCCCTGAATTCTTAGAGGACGAGTTTAGGCACATAAAGGAGGTTTTTCATAAATTAAAATATCCAGAGTGCATCATCCACCATTGTAAGAAAAAGGCACTCAAAATAATGGAAGGGCGGGAACCAACAAAAGATCCAGCTAGGAGGCTTATCCTTCCAGCCAGCAGCGTCACCGCCACCCTCACCCGGACACTTGGGCGTTGCAACATTCAGGTAGTGGGCCAGTCCAGCAGAACTATCAAAGAGCTCTCAAGAAGGAGTGACAGCCAGGACGAGATGTGGAAAAAAAAAACGCTGGTGTCTACCGCATACCCTGTGCTGGATGTGATAAAGTATACATCGGCGAGACCTCCCGTGACCTGAAGACCCGGATCCGGGAGCATCGCTACGATTCCCGGAACAACATCACCACCAACGCCTGTGTTATCCACCGGAACACCAACGACCACCTGATGGATTGGGATAACGCAGAACTTCTGTTTAGTGAACCAAACAGGATGAGGAGAAAATGCCTCGAAGCGGCCGCCATTCAAAGCTTCAAAACCATTGAGCAGAACAGAGGCATGTTTAACATCGCCCCTCCTATCATCCATCTGTTACCCGCATTAAATAAATGTATGAAATGTCCCCCTTAGTCCACTTCAACAAACTGTCCGAAATGTCCTCCTTTGTCTCCACCAAGTCCCACCCGTCCCCCTCCTCCCCCTCCACCTACCACCCACCCCTCCCTGATAACCTCTCCCAGTTCCTTCCCTGTTGGCTTATATGTGCTCAGAGTGTGTGTCATGTCTGTACTTGAAAAAGCTGTAACAAGCGAAACGTAGTACCAATAAAGGTTTCGATCTCACAAGGTGTTTATTCTCACAGTCTTGTCGGCTTTTGCCATTGTGATTCATCTAAACGAAGGAATGTGTGATCTTTTAAACAACTATTTTAGCTCGGTATTTGTAAACGAAACCCCTCAAAGTGAACTCCAAACTGAAACCTGTGAAAAGTCTAGGGTGAACTTACTCACTACACGGTAAATATAATAAAATAAAAAATGAAAAGGTGAATAGAAAAACTCAAAGTTAATAAAACACCAGGGCCTGACGGTTGGCATCCAAGAATCTTAAAGGAAATGAAAAATGAGATTGTTATTCCATTATAAATTATTTTCAAGAAATCCATCATATCCAGAGATGTCCCAAGAGAATGGAAGCTAGCTGACCTTTCTCCTATATTCAAAAAGGTGACAAAAAGAAACCAAATAACTACAGGCCTATAAGGTTGAATTCGTTCGTAGGAAAAATGATGGAAACTGTCATCAGAGATGCTATCGAACATCATTTAGAAAGTAACTGTTTGATAAATGATAGCCAGCATGGTTTCAGACGGAAATGTTCTTGCGTGACTAACTTACTCAAATTCCACAACGCAGTCATCTCGAATCATAACAAAAGAAACAATATAGATTTGATATATCTAGAATTTGCAAAAACTTTTGATACCGTCCCCCACGAAAGACTACTTACTAAATTAGCTTCACATGGAATAAATGGTAGCCTATTAAGTTGGACTAGTAATTGGTTGAATGAGTGAAAACAGAGTTGTTTTAAATGGAAAAACTACTAGATGGAAAAATGTTACTGTAGTATAGTGTACTGAGCATAGGACTAATGTGAACTAGTGCAAGGGTGGTGTACTGCGTGCCCGACTCGCAGACGCCTCCCACTACAAGGACCCCTTTCATACTTTATACAAAGCCCCCCTGTATGTATGCGCGCCTACGGCGCCCAATGCCTTTGCCCACGGGCAGTTGCTCTATAGATTCCTTGGGCACTAGACGTGCCCCCTCTGTACGCATAACCTACCGATCAATAAACCCCCGAACCACACAACTTGTTTCACTGCTGCCCTTGCAACATGCTTGCGAAGAGTTACGAGTGGAGTTCCTCAGGGGGGTTTCGTTCTTGGACCACTTCTATTCATAGTATATATAAATGATATAAACCATGTCACCATGGACTAAAATCTATTGTCTCCAAATTTGCTGATGATACAAAACTGTGCGGAATGGCAAATGATCACTTAAACCAATTAGATATTCAAGAAGATTTAGATAAATTACAGCAATGGTCTGAAAAGTGGCTAATGCAATATAACACAAGTAAATGCAAGGTAATGAACATAGGTAAAAATAACAGTGGGTAGGATTATAAGTTATTTGGAATTTCGTTAGCAAAGGTGGATAGTGAAAAGGATCTCAGCGTAATTATCAGTAACAATCTCAAATCATCTAAGCAGTGTATTTCAGCCTCTGAGAAAGCAAATAAGATTCTAGTACTGATTGTGCGATCTTTTGATTTCAAAAGTCCATCACTCATTAACAAGCTATAAAAATCGTTAGTTCGTCCACATTTGGAATATGGTGTTTCATCCTCGTTAGCATGACGATCCAGTAGGTGCTGACATTATTTGCTTGATTCTTATTTATTATTAGTCATATGTGAATTTATTGTTATTTACTATTTACCTGTTTGTTTACTATCTAACTATACATATGCATTTATTTGATCTATTATTATTCACTTTATTATAGTTTTTGTTTATTAATTTATTTATCATTATTATAATTTTTTCGCATCCGACCTTGATATAGACCAAAAGGTCTCCTGTCGGCATGCTCTGTCTTTGTAATCCTTTGTAATATATATGTAAACACACACACACACACACACACACACACACACACACACACACACACACACACACACACACACACACACGGCTCGGCTCGGTGGCGGATTGGTAAAACACACACACACACACACACACACACACACACACACACACACACACACACACACACACACACACACACACACACACACACACACACACACGGTTCGGCTCGGTGGCGGATTGGTAAAGCACTGGCCTCACAAACCAGACAACCGGGGTTCGATTCCCCGGCCGGGCGGAGATAAGTTGGGTTTGTCTCCTTTCACGTGTAGCCCCTGTTCACCTGGCAGTGAGTAGGTACGGGACGTTAGTCAAGGAGTTGTGACCTTGCTGTCCCGGTGTGTGGTGTGTGAGTGGTCTCAGACCTACCTAGAGATCGGCAAATAATGAGCTCTGAGCTCACTGCCGTAGGGTGGTGTCTGGCTGTCTCGACAGAGACTGCAGCAGATCCGAGGTGAATACACACACACACACACACACAAACACACACACACACACGCACGCACTCACACGAGGGTAAGTCAATAAATATCACTCGGTTTTTATAATTTATTACAACATTATATAAGTTACAATGACATAATTTTTCAACATACTCACCATGTTTTTCAATGCACTTGGTCCATCGTTGCACAAGCTTTCCGATATCATAAAAAATATATATGGTGGAGCAGCAAGCCACGTATGCACCGCTTCCTTCACCTGTTGATCGGTGGCGAAACGGCGGCCTCTTTAAGCACCTTTAAGTAGACCAAACAGATGGTAATCCGACGGGGCGAGATCGGGACTGTATGCAAGATGCTCCAACACCTCGAAATGCAGATTTTGAAGAGTTTGAACGGTGTGGGCGGCGGTACGTAGACGCGCGTTGTCATGCAACAAAAGAACGCCTTCCGACAGTCGACCTCGGCGTTTGTTGCAAATTACAGGTTTCAACTTGCTGCAAAGCGTATTACTGTAACGTTCACTGTTTACTGTTGATCCCGTTTCCATGTAATGTTCCAGAATTGGCCCTTGTGAGTCCCATAAAACTGTGAGCATCACCTTTCCTGCAGAGGGTTAACTTGAATTTCATTTTAACTGGAGGCTGGAGTGTTTCCACTCCATGCTCTGGCGTTTGCTCTCTTGTTCGAAGTGATGAATCCATGTTTCATCTGCAGTGATGATTAGTTTCAAAAAGGTTTCACCCTCGTTAGCATGACGATCCAGTAGGTGCTGACAGACTCTCACACGATTGCGCTTGTGCTCTTCACTGAGTTGTTTTGGGACTCATCTCGCACAAACTTTATGAAAATTGAACCTGTTATGCACGACTTTATATGCAGAACCATGGCTAATGTACATATGGTTTGCCACATCATCATCAATCTGTCGTCGGTTACTCAGAATCAGGGCACGGACTTGCTCAATCTTGGCATCAATAGTGGATGTGGTTGGACGTCCTGCTCGTTTCTCGTCCTCCATGCTTGTTCGACCGAATTTGAACTGTTCATTCCACTGGTAAACACTTCACCGTGGTATAACATTGCCCCCGTATTGTACTGAAAGTCTTTTATGGATTTCAGCTACTGGTACACTTTCAGACCACAAAATACGAATTACAGAACGCTGTTCTTATCTGGTGCAAACGGAGAGTGGCGCATCCATATTTAATTCACAAAGCGCACTGAGCTGATGACTGAAACCTACCACGAGCGAAGAGAGTGACGCCCTCTAGCAGCCGACAAAGAACACAAACCTGTAAAGCCAACATACAAACAATTAAAACAAAAGTGCAGATACTTATTGAATTACTCTCGTGTATATGTATATATATATATATATATATATATATATATATATATATATATATATATATATATATATATATATATATATGACTGAAGGTGGAGGAAGCAGGCAAGGAGTAATGGGAGAATTTTATGCTTTAACGTTTCGACCCGCAGGGTCTTGATCACAAAGCTGACCCTGCGGGTCGAAACGTTAAAGCATAAATTTCTCCCATTGCTCCTCGTCTGCTTCCTCCACCTTCAGTCTTATTTGTCATAATAAAGTATATATATATATATATATATATATATATATATATATATATGTATATATATATATACATACATATACCGTAAGGTAAAGGAGGCAAAGAGGAGAGCAGATGTGAAATGGGGTAGGAGTATGACAGAAAATTTTGAAAGTAATAAAAAGATGTTTTGGAAAGAAATTAAGAGAGGAAGAGGAGGCGAATCAAGTGGGGAAGAAAAGGTAAAAGGTACAGATGGAGAGATGATAATGGAAGAGATGGCAGTAAGGGGAAGATGGGCAGAATATTTTAGGGAGTTGCTAAATGTGAAGGAGGATAGGGAAGGAAAGATAGCTGCAGTGGGAAATGCGAAGAAAATGAGAGTGAGGAGTGAGGAGAATGGAGGAGAAATAGGGAAGGATGAGGTGAAGGCAGTTGTAAAGATGATGAAAGCAGGTAAGGCACCTGATCTGGATGGATGCCATGCAGAATGTCTGAAAAAGGGAGGTTCAGTGATGGTGGACTGGTTGGTGAGGTTATTTAATGTTTGCTGGAGAGAGGGTAGAGTACCGGAGGACTGGAGAAGTGCCTGTGTAGTTCCTCTTTACAAGGGAAAAGGGGACAAGTGTGAATGTAGTAGTTTCAGAGCGTTAGCCTGTTAAGTGTTGTAGGGAAGGCTTATGTGAGGATCTTAATTGAGAGGATTAGGAGAGGAACAGAAGGAGTAATTGGTGAGGAACAGTGTGGTTTTAGGACAGGTAGAGGTTGTGTAGATCAGATCTTTGTGGTAAGACAGATATGTGAGAAAGCTATAGGAAAGGGGAAGGATGTTTTTTGGGCTTTTATGGATCTGGAAAAGGC
>NC_134782.1:78799412-78816912 GCF_046742065.1 Oratosquilla oratoria | reverse complement strand
CCTTCGTTTATCAGTTCAAAAAACTCATCTGAGACAATGGCCCACACATTGACATTATTGCATCAAGAACCGTCGGTTATGAAATTCTCTGGTCAAGATCCCCATTATAAGGCGATTGATTTTATCCGCCAATGTGAGGACTCAATTGTGCACTCTAATGTTTCGACGGGGCCTGAAAAGATCTCCTTTGTGAGGTCCCAGCTTGTGCCAAATTCTCTGGCATCGGAGTTACTTTCTGCGTCGTGTTTAGATCCCAAATCTCTGGATTATAATTATGACATCTTTAGGTCTAACTTCATTAAAAAAAATTCAGATACCCCTGGTGGTGGTTCGTTCCATTGGTGTTTTAAACTGGCTGATACTCTCGTATCCCGACTGGGCACTCTTGATTATAGACGGGCGCAAGCTCAGGCCAGTATAATTGTTGTTGATGCTTTAGAGTCTTTTTCACATTCAGATTGGGTAGATAATGGCAATATCACTTTAGATAGATTTCGTCTTATATTGGGATTTTTTATGTATATATATATTTTTTTTTGGTGCCTTCTGAGAGAAGAGCTGCATCTTCTCTCAAGTATACGACTGATGAGACTCTATTGTCTTTTGCGACAAGGCTTTCCTGTAAACTAGGGGAAGTGCCTTCTAGTTCCTTGTGTATTAGCAATGCTCTTCAACATGCCCATGTCCCTTGTTCTCCTCAGCCCTCTCAGTCTACATATCCTAGTCATAGCTCTCCTCAATCTACAGTTACCCCCCTCCCCTGTTATGTACCTTTTGTAACAGGTCTGGTCATTCAAGCGAATTTTGTTACCGCCGTAGGCGCCAGGTACACAAGTCCAGACAGTCCCCTGTTCGCAGGAGTGTACCTACTGTTTCTTCTAATATGTCGCATGACCCTTCTAGAGTAGAACCTCAAGGTAGACTCAGTTATTGCCATATCCATGGTCATTGTAAACACTCGACTGATCAATGTTTCAAGGTTTTGAAACTTAAGGATGAGACTTCTCAACAGCCTCGTCAATCCCATTTTCCCCAGCGCTTGTTTCACCCCCCCCAAAGAGTTGACCAGTAATGTTCGGTCTCAAATAATTCCCTTTGTGGCTGTTGAGTCTTCTCAATTACTTACCTTTCAATTTCTTACTAGAGATACGCCTCTTTCTGTCACTGTAGATACTGGTGCAGAATGTAGTCTCTTAAGTAGAAAGGCTTATTTAGCTCTACGGGAATTGTATAATCTCCCTTTATCTCCCTTTTGTAATAATTTGCATTCTGTGCAAGGTTCTCCCTTGCTTGTTCTTGGATCTGCTTGTCTTCCCTTGCAGTTTCCCTCGCATGCTACATTATTACAAGTCACTTTCGTTGTTGTTTCTGGTATTGCCCTTAAGTGTGACTGTCTCTTGGGTATCGATGCTCTTACAGCTCATGGCATAGATATTTCTCCTAGTCGCCGTGTAGTGAGTTTCTGCAATTGTGATATCTCTGCATCGGATAGGCCAGTTTCTGTTTGTGATTATACTGTGCTTGATCAATCCGCACATGTGCCTGTACCAACTTCTAAGCGCTCTAACCCTGTTTCTCATTGTGCTGCTGTTGTTATAGGAGAACATCTTATTGCGCCTTCAAGTTCTGTTCGTGTTCCGGTGCGTATCTCAAGTGCTCCGATAGGGTCTGACGTTCTCTCTTTGCATGACTCTGTTCGTATTCGTCGCCTTGCTTTAGAAGGAACTCTCTCCACTATTCGCGAGGATCATGTTACCACAGCGATGGTAACCAATGTCACGGGTGCTCCTATTCCTCTCTCTCCTGGCAGTCACTTAGGCTCCTTTGAGGTGGTACACGTTGCTACTTTCCAGGAATCGCCTATTATAGCAGCTTCCGTACTACAGTCTCCTCCAACTCGTGACCCTGCTCACTTAGCTTCTGAGTTTGCCACATTTGTAGGCGAGATTGACTTTCCTGAAGAGACGCCTCTTCTCCTTGACTTGTTAGTTACTCACCGTCAGGCTTTGGCTTTACCAGGTGATCCGTTAGGGGTTACGGACCGTGTGATTCATAGAATTGATCTTCAGCCAGGTACTCGTCCTGTTTACGTCCCCTCTTACAGGCTACGTCACTCTCGTCGGCTTATAGCTCAGTCCTTGGTTGACGATTTATTGCGTGAAGGTGTTGTAAAGGAGTCCCACTCAGAGTGGAACTCGCCTCTTCTCCTGGTGCCTAAGAAAGATGGATCTTTTCGTCCTGTTGTTGATTACAGGAGAGTTAACGAGGTCACTATTCCAGACCATTATCCTCTGCCTCTCTTAAGCGAGCTTCTTCAGTCCATTGGCACTGGTAATACGGTGTTTACTACCTTAGATTTAAAAGCAGGTTTTTGGCAGATACCCCTGGAGGAGAAGTCTCGTAAAGTCACGGCCTTCTCGACTCCCAGTGGGCACTATGAATGGCTTCGTTGCCCCATGGGTTTGCGGAATGCTCCCTTGACTTGCCAGCGCTTAGTTAACTCCATTTTTCATGGCTTAGTTGGAGATGGACTTTTTGTTTACCTGGATGATTTGATTTTAGTTTCCAAAGATGTGGAAAGCCACTTTACTAAGTTGTCCATGGTCTTGCAACGTTTTGCTGAAGCTGGGTTAAAACTCAACTTACCCAAGTGTTCCTTTTTCAAGTCTAGTATCCAATTCCTAGGTCATGTTGTAGACAAACATGGTATCCACACCACAGGTGATAAAATCAAAGCGGTGAGAGACTTCCCTATACCGAAGACAGTTGAACATGTACTTTCCTTCCTTGGACTTGCAGGATACTATCGTGCATTCATTAAAGACTTTGCTTCAATTGCTTCCCCTCTCACTCGCCTTCTCAAGAAGGACTCTTCCTTCCAGTGGCGTGATGTTCATCAGAATAGTTTTGATTATTTGAAGCTTGCTCTTACTGCAGCGCCTGTGTTGGCCTTCCCTGATTACAGTCTTCCCTTTACAATTTGTACAGATGCTTCTGGTACAGGCATTGGAGCTGTACTCATGCAACAAGTAGATGGATGTAGACCTCATGTTATTGCATATGCTAGTCGCATTCTTAATAAGCCTGAGTCCCGTTACTCTGTTACTCATTTAGAAGCCCTGGCAATGGTGTGGGCTTTAAAGCATTTCCGTGATATCATTTTTGGATATCCTATTACAGTCTACACGGACCACACTGCTGTCACTCAGCTTTTTAAGGGCAAGAATCTGTCAGGCCGCCTAGCCAGATGGTTCCTCACGATCGAGGAATTCAATCCAACCCTTAAACATATCCCGGGGCGTGCGAACCACGTTGCTGATGCACTTTCACGTAATATCCCTGTTGCTGCTGTTACAGTGATTCATAACTTTTCCCTGCAAGATCTGGCCAAAGCTCAGCGTGAAGACCCTGTTTGGTCTGCAGTCATTTATGCTTTGGCGTCTGGTGATGATTCCCTCTTACCAGCTTTACCAGTACCGCTGTCCCAATTTTCCCTGCAGGACAAGGTTCTAATTCGTAATGTGGAAGTGTTTGAGCAAGATGTGGCACAGCTAGTGATCCCTGAGTCTCTAGTTCCCGTTGTTTTGTCCCTTGCTCATGATGCCTCTCAGGCTGGTCACCCAGTTCGTGACAAATCTCTGGCCATGGCGCGTAAGAAGTATTATTGGCCTAAAATGCGACTAGACATTACCTCTCATGTGGCCCGGTGTAGTTCTTGTGCCCAGAACAAAGGTTCTACGAGCACTACTCCCCTTTTAGAGTACCCTACTCCTTCTCGCCCTTTTCAGACTGTGGCTATAGACCTTTTGCAACTGCCTCGTAGCACTCAAGGCTCTGTGTATGTCCTTGTGTGTGTGGACCACTTTAGTCGTTTTGTAGTCTTAGCTCCCTTACATAACAAATCTGCACCAGTTGTAGCACATGCTTTAATTTCCCAGGTGTTGTGTCCATACACCACTCCTTCGGTGCTCCTTAGTGATAATGGGACGGAATTTAGGAGCGAGGTTTTGGCAGGTATTTGCGAACGTTACGGCATCAAACAGACGTTCGTGACTGCTTATCATCCGGCGTCCAATGGTCTTGTTGAGAGGACGAACAGGAAATTTTTAGAGATCCTACGTCACCTTGCTAGTAATTTTCATGAGTCTTGGAAGGATTGGCTTCCCCATGTCAGTGCTTGTATCAATAGCACCATTAATGTTTCTACGGGCAAAACGCCTCATTATGTTATCTTTGGAGTTGAGAAACGGCTCCCATATGATGTGCTTGACAGCCCTGCTCGTCCCCTCTACAATTTAGATGACTATAGTAAAATCCAGAGTCATGTGATGCATGCCATTTATAATTCTGTAAGAGATAAACTGGATGTTTCAAAGGCCGACATGTTGAAACAACAACATGCTCGTGCAAAACCTGTGACCATCGGTGTTGGTGATCATGTCTTCAAAAGCATGCCTGATCGCCAGTCGAAATTGAATTGTAAATTTGAGGGCCCCCTTTTGGTGACTGAACGACCTACACCCTAATAAGTTCAGGATTTTTTACCCTTCTACAGGCCTTGGCGAGATTTCACACTCTGATAGGCTCAAGAAGACTCAAGTGCCTATCCCTGCCTTTACCCGGCCTCCTCCAGGGCCCACTGTAAGAACTATGCCTTGTTTATCTACCCCTCATAATTATGACCTTAGGTCAAGGGGTCCTGTAATTACCTAAACTTTCATTGTGTATTGTTATGTATTCTTTGTGATGTTTACCATTTTTTTGTGTGTGTGTCCTTTTCTTGGTTATAATGTGTAACTATTGTTTAGCTTTTAAGTGTACTGTTTTGAATTGTATTTTGTCGTGTTTAGATATTAAGTATCATGTCCCGGACGTCCGGCAATTGCTGTATTTGTATTTTTGTTAACTGGCGCCAGTCTTATGTTCCTTTATGTGTTTGTATGTATTGTCTTTATGTAATTAATTATGCATGTGTTTATTTAATGTATTGGGTGTGCTATTGTATCCATTTTCCCACACTTTTGTCTGCCACTGTTACATATGTGGTGTGTGTGTGTGGTTTGTCCTTGTGTATTTTGGATTCTCCTTGCCTCGGTCAGTCTTTTTCTTGTTTGCTCGGTGGGGTCACCGAGTGGTGCTGGCCGAGCGATGTGTTAGCGTGGTATGATTGTATATCATACCATTATTATTGTACATTGTACTGGTGTGTTGCTTATTTGGGGAATTATATGTTTCCCCCTCTTTATAAAATTGTCATATGTTTTGTTGTTTGTTGTTTTATTATTTATTGTAATTATGTGTAATCATTGTGTATATTGTAATTATATTGGATATCGCAAATGCGATGCATGTCTGTTCGCGCCAAATTGGCAGCTTGGCGTCAGTTGGGAGCCAGCTCTCTTTGTATTCACACGCATTAGTTGTCAGTGGTATCAGAGATTACAGTGTACTTCCCACTACTTGACTTTCATTTCTTGTAGCCACCCGGTACATGAGGAAGAAGTAGATAAAGAAGTAAGTTGATACCCTCATAGAGAGAACAGAGGTCATGCCATGAATGGAGGCAACCTTATGTGCCTGAGCCTGTCATGGTGTAGAATCATCGTTCGTCAGTCGTTCTGTTACTTTGGTTCTCTCTTGTAGAAGATCCACGGTCTCTAAGAAACCGGCTACGGGCACTGCTTTAGATAATTTTGATTCAGATTATTTTGGTTGAGTAATCTTTTGGTCTCATTGAGATGGTTGCTGTAATGTTCTACTGGCTAGGAGAAAAAATAGAAATAAGAGGAGGAGGAGGAAGAGAAGGAGTAGGAGGAGAAGGAGAAGAAGGAGGAGGAGTACGAGGAGTAGGAGTACAAGGAAAAGGTGAGGACGAGAAGTAGCTTTATCAACCAGTTTTTGTCATGATTTAAATATAATTTTCTATGATACAGTTTTTATTTACATGATCCACATGGGACTGTCAAAAGCCTCATTATTCATATTTATTACCATCAACAAATATTCTTGCTGAATTTTTCTGGTACTTCCTGGTTGATTTGTAAACAATACGTTGGTGGGGTGGCCCTCTCTGTAACCATTTTGAGTCTTTCAAAAGTTAGTCCTCTCATCAACTTAGATGTGATGGACAGGAGAATCTGTAGGATGATATATTTGATAAAGATTTGTTTTGGCTTTATGATATTTCAGGATAGGGATTATGTTTTTTTTTCACCTGGAAGGGTTGAAGTTATTTGTCAGTGTTCATATTGCGTGCTATTTTCTTAATTTATTTTTTCAAGATGGATGTGACTTCAGAAAACCTTATCTGTTTGTCAAAGAAAAGATCTATTGATCGACACTAACTAGTCATCATAGATCAAGATAATGAATATGACATACAGTTACAAAAACCATTGCCTGATGCAAGCTGACAAAGAGCGATAGATGATAGATAGGGTGAATGTAAATTTAGATGAATAAATTTATAATTAAACTAATCATTGAAGGAGAGTGATGGCAAGAATAACACCTAGGGAAGGAAGAAATAGGCGAAAAAAACGAAAAATAAATGAAAAGAAAAACTCTGGAAGGAATGAAGTGGTGAGATGGAAAGCTTGGGGAGTGTGTGGTGGCGGTGGGCGACATGACTGCGAAGACAGGCACTTGGTATGGAACCAGAGGCGGGAAAGGACATGACCCATTACTACCACTCTCACTACACTCGATAGTTGGAAAGAAGGTGAAAGGAAAGGAGCACCGTGTGACATATGGCAACGGTGGATAAATGATAATGATAATAATGGTAATAGTAATAAAAATAATAATGATAATAATGATAACAATAATGATAATGATAATAACAACAATAATGATGATGATGATGATGATGATGATGATGATGATGATGATGATGATGATGATGATGATGATGATGATGATGATGGTAATGATGGTGATGGTAATGATGATAATGATGATAATGATGATAATGATGATAATGATGATAATGATGATAATAATGATAATAATGATAATAATAATAATAATAATAATAATAATAATAATAATAATAATAATAATAATAATAATAATAATAGTGGTAGTGATGATGATAATGATAATCATAATAATGATAATAATAATAACAGAAATAATAATAATTAATGATTCCAAGAGAGGGGTGGAGAAGGCTGGTCGACGCAGAGACGCTCAGGGAGGCCAATTAGGATGTAAAGGAGGAGGAGGAGGAGGGAGTGGGTTTTTGAAGGACGACACACGTGAACGTGATTGTTATTGCCATCGGTCTTAAAAGAAAAAAAATTGTCGTCATTTCTTTATTTCTCTTGTCTCTCCTGTCAAGCTTTTTCTACCCCGTCCAACCTTCTCTCTACACTTGGAATCAAACTTAAAAGAAGTCAAGTAGTTGAGTATCATAGCCTGTCGAAAACTCCCTCGGGCACTGGTCATAGAACCTTGGCACGTAAGAACATAGGAATTGAAGAGACTGCAGGAGACCATAAGGCCTACACTAGGCGGTTCCATGTTCCTTATCACCTTCCTCATCCATAAAGTTATGTAATTTTCTCTTAAAACAA
This sequence comes from Oratosquilla oratoria, assembly GCF_046742065.1. Classification (NCBI taxonomy): domain Eukaryota; kingdom Metazoa; phylum Arthropoda; class Malacostraca; order Stomatopoda; family Squillidae; genus Oratosquilla; species Oratosquilla oratoria. The sequence goes on along the minus strand of NC_134782.1, from coordinate 78,809,335 downwards.
CCAACTGTTTCAGCGCACTACATGGTTACTAAGTATTCGTTAAATACTCTGTTGGTAAACCAGTTCTTCTCTATTCCTTCCTTCGTTTGGTACTGGTGTGCTTCCCCATCCTATCCAGCACGGTGGTCCAGCAGTGAGCTAAAGAGAAACAAGCGGAATTTGCGCTCTGTGGTGTAGGTGTGCTGAGGCCTCTTGCGAAATAGGTAGCTCTCTGTTTACCAGCTTTTCTATCCTAATGGCAACATCGCGCCGTCGCTGCAAAGGCGCGCGCGCGCGCGCACACACACACACACACACACACACACACACACACACACACACACACACACACACACACACACACACACACACACACACACACACACACACACCACGACAGTTGGAACAAGTTAGATGAGAAAGTGGTGTGTGCAAAAACAATACATGAATTTAAAAATATTTTAGATAAAATGAGATATGAAGACGGGACAACACGAGCATAGCTCCCCTTCCTGTAAAATACAACTAGGTAAATACAACTAGGTAAATACAACTAGGTAAATACACACACACACACACACACACTTGTTACTTGTTACTTGTTGATTGAGTTCTAGGGGCATTCCGTTACAATGTAACGCTCCATGCCCCGAACGATAACTTCCTCAGCACTTGTAGTTGTCTCTAATCACCTTGTGAGCCAGATCATAGGACTCCGCAAACAAATAGGTTTTCAATTTCTTCTTAAAATCGGAAATCGTTTCAGATGATTTGACGTTCGCTGGGAGTCTATTGTATAGTCTAGGTGCACTTCTTTCGAAGGCTCTTCGTCCCGCTTCTGTACGGTACCGAGGTTCCTGAAGTCGGTGTTGTTCAACACTATGTCTCAGAGTAACATCGGTATCGACTTGAAAGTCCATCGACATGTCCTTCAAATATTTTGGTTTCCCGAACTTCATCACTTGATATATAATGACACATTGTTTGAAAATTATCCGTGCCTTAACAGGCAGCCAGTGTAGGTCAATGAGGATAGGGGTGATTCGCTCCTTTCTCGATACACCCTTGATCAATCTTGCAGCACGATTCATAAACATTTGAAGTTTCTTTAATAAATGGTTTGGAAGACCATAATAAAGAGAATTACAATAATCAATTTTGCTGAGCACATGATTATGAATCAGCTTTTCCAACGTACAATCATCAACTTACTTCTTAACAAATGCAATATTTCGCAAATTACACCCAGCTAAAATCACAGATTGAGTAATTTGATTCTTGAGGGTCAGTTCACTGTCCAGCAAAACTCCAAGATCCTTTACACTGTCACTGACTGCAAGTTTAACCTCATTGATACACAAATCTCGAATTTGTAGTCTATCGAAGTCCATCCTTCGTCCAACAAAAAGGCCCTCAGTTTTACTTTCATTAAACTTGAGTTCGCGATGGTCCATCCATTGCTTAATGTCCAACATGATAGCCCCAAGGTGTGCCTCCGTTTCTTGTATATTATCCACTGACAAGTAAAATTGCGCATCATCCGCAAATAGTTTAAAACCCACTCCATGCTTCTCTAACACATTGGATAGTTCACCCGTGTACAGACAAAAGAGGATAGGACCAAGGACACTGCTTTGCGGAACCCCCCTTAATAATGGCTTCATATCCGAGAAACAGTCTCCAATCTGCACTCGGTAAGTTCTATCTTTAAGATAACTCCTCAGATATTGTAGTGCAGATCCCCCAATCCCAAAGTTCTCACAAACATTTAGTAAAGTTTCATGTACCACGGTGTCAAAAGCAGCACTAAGATCTAATTTCAACAGCATACCACATTTGCCATCATTAAGGAGGCCTCTCATATCACTAACCACTGAACATAATAAAGTCTCCGTAGAATAGAGTCGTCGGTATGCAGATTGAGCATCGGGGAGCGCCCCCACGGCACTAAGATGTTCATTCAGTTGAGACAGAAACACATTTTCTAATATTTTCGACTGGAATGTCAAATTTGAGACTGGGCTGAATGAACTCAGGCTTTGGGGATCAAATTTCCCTTTGATCACAGGTTTCACAATAGCCTATATATACATATACATATATACTAAGGTCTACTATTACACTGGACGTGCTCACCCAGATCCCTGGGTTCGCTAGCGGTGGTCATTGCTTTCTTTGTAACCTAACATTTTATATTGGACAAATATATCAAAACTAGAAACCTAACATTGTATATAGGACAAATATATCAACTATTGACTTATTCAATGCAGTATAATTTAATATAAAGTTTATAGTGAAATAAGAAACTATTTTTAAGGCACTGTTATGCTTTGAAATGCCAATTTTAGCCGGACTTAACAAGTATTATTGTACGAGGTTAGTGGATATCAGGGTTGGCGATTTTTTTTTTTTTTTTTTATCTTTTTAAAAAATATAGAAAATCGATTTTTTTTTATTGAAAGCAGATTTATTTGATTTAAATATTTTTTTTTTTATAGATTTTAAATATTGTGGGATTGCTATCTGATATGCGATCTGATTGCTAAAGGACATTTTTAGCATATCAATATAAGGAGCAGTATTATATAGACTTGCCACAAGTATACAAGGAACGGTATAAGCCGTATGTGAGGACGTAATGCTCAGGTTCACTCGATTCCTCCAACAGTTTTCTCATCTTAGTGACATTTGCTGTATTGTCTGTCACAACACTTCCAATGTGACAACCAAAATCTTGTTCAGCCTTCTTGATCGAATTTTGTACAAGTTGTAGAAGATATTCAGCAGTGTGAGGTTTCCCTGATGTGTCTATTGTGTCAACTAAATAAATCTGACCAGTGGATGTTGTTAGAGTGACACATATTATGGGCTCATTATGGATGTTAGACCACCCGTCAATTGAAAGACATACAGTTTCATTATTCAGGTCATCTGCATACTTTTTATATTCCTTTTCATACACAAGATCCAAGTACTTATCAGCAATATCTTTTCTGGATGGAGGAATATAACCTGGCCTCAGGTTTCAAAACCATTTTGAGAAACTGAGGACGCTGAACAAGACGAAATGGTGAATTTGTAGCAAATATAATTCTTGCAATTTCTTTGTCGAGATTTTCCTTTTGAGAGGCTGAAGTTTTTATGATAAATCTGTCCAGAGATGTTGATGACTTTCTTTTAGATGAAAATGATTTAGCAGAAGTGGCGCCTGTGGAGGAGTCTGATAGTGACCTTTTTAATGGTGCAGTCAGGTTTGCAGATAATTCAAGCGGAGCCGATGATGAAGGGATTGAAGCTGTTGATACAGATCCTGAAATGGAAACAGAAAAATTTAGCATATTGCATAATTTATAAATGAATAAATAGATGACAGTGTGATTTAGGCTGCTTTTGAGTACAGTAGTTATTTTTTTAGATAATGATCATATTCACACAAGCCGCTAAATTATTTGGAAATAATTAATCAACAGGATATGAAATAGGTGGGCTTGGAATTCAGCCCACACAGGATTCAGTCCACTTTTAACCCTGCTTAGGAAAAGCTTTTTTGGAGAAACGCCTCAGGTAAAGCGGGGTCTGACAGAACCCCCCCCCCCAAAAAAAAAAAAAAAATACTTCCACTGCATTTAGTGATATAGAAATCAAAACATATGTACTTCAACTTATCTTCTTCCATTTACATGCTTGAAAGTGACTATAATTGTTAGAAATATTTTTTAATGAAAATTACAAAAAAATTATGAAAAATAAGGTATTGCTGACTTTAGAGGGTACTTGACTGAAAACATGAAACGTGAAGCGGTTGGTCATCATCATTTTGTAGAGACCAATGTCCCAACTATCTTTAAGGAAAAACAGAACCACAACAAATGAATAATAAATGTGTTTCAAAAAAACATAAAATCTGAAAAAATCGGGGGTAATTTTTTTTACCCCAAACAGAAAAAAAAACTTTCACTGCATTTAGTGACATAGAAATCAAAACATATGTACTTCAACTTATCTTCTTCCATTTACATGCTTGAAAGTGACTATAATTGTTAGAAATATTTTTTTATGAAAAAAATGATGAAAAATAAGGTATTGCTGACTTTAGAGGGTACTTGACTGAAAACAGGAAACGTGAAGCGGTTAGTCATCCTTATTTTGTAGAGACCAATGTCCCAACTATCTTAGGGAAAAGCAGACCCACAACAAATGAATAATAAATGTGTTTCATAAACCATAAAATCTGAAAAAAATCGGAGGTAATTATTTTGACTTTGTGATACTGAAGAATCTAATTGCAGTCATTGCAGACCGGGGTTGAATGTTCCTGACACACTGGTCTTTTGCAGTGTAGGTAATAGTTACCCGGAATAACGACAGATAAAAAACAAAACAAAATGAAATGATAATGAACTATGATTCCCTAGTCAACACAATTATAATGCATTCCAAATGATACCATCACCATCGAAAACAAACAAAATTGAAACAAAGCTAAGTAAAATTCAACATATCAGTCATAAAAAAAAAGATAAAAAAGAAGAAATTATTATTTACCCATAGATATAAATGATGAAATATTTATATGACATGAAAAAAAACTCAGGTAAAGTGGGGTCTGACAAACCAAATCCAAAGTTGAGTGCATACAGTATATCATAGTGATATAGTCATTACCCAAATTTAGAAGTAATGAAGTTGAAGTATCATCTCTTTAGGCCTTCACATTTTCATTGCACATGCTCTCCATTGTTCACCAAATTTATATAGTTGCGTATACAATATAAGTAAAATCATTTACCTGGGTCATCAATTTCTTCTTCTGTATGCTGTGGCTGACCTTGGCATTTATCTCTGTGAGATTTTAATCTTGACACAATGCCCTGTAGTTCCTGGCTGCAGTCTTTGCATTTAGCTCGGTAGCCTTTCCCAGAAGTTGTTGGTAGTTTTTCAAAATAATTCCTGACAGGATGATTTTTTCTGCCTGAAGGAACCACTCTCCCAGGTCCAGAAGACATCCTGGTTGATTCCAAAGCAGCAACTGACTCAGTGAGAAGCTGCTTACCTAAAACAAATTTCAACAAGAATCTTGTTGAAACTTGTTGTGGGCTGCACAGTGATATATTTATATATATATATATTACATGTAGGCATATACCGTTCCTTGTATACTTGTGGCCAGTCTATATAACATTGCTCCTTATATTGGTATGCTAAAAATGTCTTTTAGCAATCAGATCGCATATCAGATAGCAATCCCATAATATTTAAAATATATAAAAAACCCATTTAAATCAAATAAATCTGATTTAAATAAAAATATAGATTTTCTATATTTTTTAAAAAGAAAAGAAAAAAAATCGCCAACCCTGGTGTCCACTAACCTCATACAATAATACCTGCTAAGTCCGGCTAAAATTGGCATTTCAAAGCATAACAGTGCCTTAAAAATAGTTTCTTATTTCACTACAAACTTTATATTAAATTATACTGCATTGAATAAGTCAATAGATGATATATTTGTCCTATATACAATGTTAGGTTTCTAGTTTTGATATATTTGCCCAACATAAAATGTTAGGTTACAAAGAAAGCAATGGCCTCCGCTAGCGGACCCAGGGATCTGGGTGCGCACGTCCTGTGTAATAGTAGTCCTTGATATATACATACATACATACGTATATATATATATATATATATATATATATATATAATGTATATATATATGCATATATATATATGTATATATATATACATATATATACATATGTATATGTATATATATGCATATATATACATATACATATATATACATATATATATGCATATATATACATATATACATATATATGCATATATATACATATATATATATATATATATATATATATATATATATATATATATATCCATATAAGTGGATAGTGAAAAAGATCTCGGCGTAATTATCAGTAACGATCTGTGGTGGTAGTCACCACTGTAGTTGGGGTCAGGGATTGACTAGGCGGTTCGGGTTATGCAGCGGTACTGACTTCTTCACAGAGACTGTCTGTCACCTGCGTTTATTAGCTCTATTTATAGTTAACATAGCAGAGCATTGTGGGAGGTTTGCCAACGTGGACCAATCAGGAGTCAGGTATAATGTATAACAATTAGATAACAGATTGACAAACAGACATGGGGAAAATATCATAAGTACAAATTCTAAAGATATTAATTACAAGTGTGAAATATTATGAAATTAAAAGCGAAGAATAATTTACATCCGATCACAGCGACACGGGCCCAAACAAACATAGCAACGGGTACACACATTTTCAATATTTAACATAATAACACTTGTACATGAGTAAATAGGAGTTCTTAATAACACATGCATTTATGGAACAAACTTCGTGTACTGCATTTGCCGCAGGACGCTACAGGACTCCCACCACCAGATGCGGAGCATATCAGATGTACGGAGGTCAATAATAGGAGGAATTTGGGTCTTGCTTGAACGTGACTTTACGTCTTGTTCTGGTATACATTGGTGCACGTGGAGTATCCTCTGGCTCGGATGTGGGTACGTTAGTGGTGCGCTGTGGTTCATCGAGTCCATCATTCGCGGAAGGAACTGGCGCTAGAGTAGATGCTGCTGCTGGCGGTGTTGGGAGATGAGCCGGTTTCAACCTGTCGATGGAAACTGTTTCGTTAGCACCGGACGGAAGTAGTATGGTGAACGTTTTGTCAGAACGTCGGAGCACCTTGAAGGGGCCGCGGTACGGCGCTTCAAGGGGCTTACGGACACGGTCCACTCTAACCCAGACCTGGGCACAACTCATCAGCTGGTGTGGAACAAACAGCTTAGCAGAAGAGTGGTCAGTCGTTGCAGTGAGCTGGTGAAAATCAAGTTCTGACATACGTGCGCAGAGGTCACGGACGAATTCGTGTTGAACACGGGCGGAGTCTAATTCAGTGTTGACTAGGACGCGAGGACACATAAGCTGGCTGCCTGTAGCGGCAGTGAATGGCGATATGCCAGACTCGCCGGGTAGTAAGCGGACTCCGAGCATCACTACGGGCAGTGCAGATAACCAGCATTGACGTCGCGCCATCATAGATGTCTTGATCACACGGTGAAGGCGCTCAATCAAGCCGTTAGACTGGGGGGTGGTAGGACGTGGTGCGTAGACGATGGAAACCGACCCGTCGTGATATCTCTTGGAACAATTCTGACTCGAATTGGGTACCACGGTCAGTCACCACATATAGTGGGACACCGAAGCGTGACACCCAGTGAGTGAAGAAGGCACTGGCCACAGAGGCTGCGGTAATCTCCGTCAACGGTACTGCCTCTGGCCAGCGGCTTACACGGCAGCGTTGCCGTTTCGTGGAAATATCGCTCATGGTGAGGGAATCTAGCGAGTGTTGGCAACTGGCGTGGATAACGTGGACGGATTACTACACAGTGTGGAAAAATATTTCCACATTTTCTATCTGCTCTGGGGCCTCCAGCTTATTGTGTGCAAAGTTATGTTTAGTTAAGGTTATACGTAAAATGGATTGCTGATAACCAAATTTTCCATTAAATATCTATATCTATACACTAACAGTCGTAAAATTGCAATGATAGAAGAGAAGGGTGCTTAGCAGAGGAAGATAACATGGTCAAGGTGTAGGTTTGTGAGGTCCAGTTATTTAGCTGAAACGGAGAGAGTAACATATTGCTTCTTCTACAGGTGTCGCAACTTAAGGTACGTGAAAATGAGGTAAATAATGATGGACCAAGTGAAGAGCTTTTCCATACAAAGGATAACCTAAATACAGAAAATCAGCAGAATGAATCAGAAAATACTAGTAATGACGACCAAAATGAGATAAACAATGATGGACCAACTGAAGAGCTTTTCCATACAGAGGATTCCCTAAATACAGAAAATCAAGAGAATGACCCAGAAAATACTAGTAGCGACGACCAAAGTGTGCTACGTTTTAATGAGCCAAATGACGTGTTTCCGATCCATACAGTAGAAGATCTTAGCGAAGACTATGTCAGTAGTACTGGGGAAAACCCTGACAGAGATTTCCTCAGTGATAGTAATACTGATCAAGAAAATACCGTAGAGAATCCATATACTACCTCCTCAGACTCGGATCCCTCTTCACAATCACAAGTGCCACAATTTGAATACGACGGTGACTATGACAGTGATAGGTCAGACAACTCTTAAGACCCTTTAAAAGGAGGAAATATTAGGTGATTTTTGTTCAGTAAAATAATTATGTTACGTTATTATCATTTACCTTATTAGGGAAAGAATTAGCGGTATTCTAATATTCATCGGTTTATGATGGTATATGCTTCAATAGTATTATTTATATGTGTTTTCTTTCTCATCTAATGTTTAGAGAAATCTGTTGGTGGCAACACTCCTATTCCACATTGTTGTGTGTGTCCGTTATGCCGATAGAAATTCCGTCAATCACAAACATGGAATAGCTTAGTCACTGTTCAGTTTTCGATCAAAGAAAACGTGTGTAAAAAATAGGGTGTGGAATTCAGGCAACGCTGTTACACGGTCGATGCACGTCAATAGGTAGCGGTACGGTGTAGCGTGTGGGTGGCCCACGTCAATCGCTGGTGGAAGGGGACCTACGATATCCAAGTGCAATCACTTGAAGCGCGCACTCGGCACAGCAAAGTTGGCCCAAGGGGACTTCGTATGGCGACAGATTTTGGCTTGTTGACACGCTGAGCAGCTGCGGACCCAGGCTTTCACGTCCTGCTCGATGCGCGGCCAGACGTAGCATGATTTGAGCAGGCGGATGCTGCCATGAATGCCCGGGTGAGATAGGCTGTGGAGACGTTGAAATACAGGTAGACGGCAGGGCTGTGGTAGAAATGGCCGGGGGTGAGGCGTAGACGTATCGCACAGCACTGACAAGTCACCAGAGAGTTTGAAGGCAGTAAGATTGTGGGCAGCAGACTTGGTTTCTTCGTCTTCCGCCTGAGCACGTGCGATGGCCGGTAGGTCAAATACGTCAACTTGGACAGCGTTCACGCTGCGTGAGAGACAGTCTGCGACGGTGTTCTCTGCACCTCTGATATATTGTACATCTGACACGTACTCGGTGACATAGGACCAATGGCGCTGTTGACGGTCGGATTTGGCAACGTGTGGACTTTTGAATGCCGATACCAGCGGCTTGTGATCCGTCAACAGAGTAACAGAACGGCCCTCTAGGAAGTGTCGAAAGTGTACTACGGCGTAGTATGCTGCTAGTAGTTCGCGGTCGTAGACCGAGTACTTGCGCTGAGCGGTGGTTAACTTCTTTGAGAAGAAGGATATGGGACGAGGGAGACCGTCTACCATCTGATGGAGCGCTGCTCCGGCAGCAACAGATGAGCAGTCGGTGACCAGCTGCAGGTGCATGCAATCAGGCTTCGGGTGAGGTAGTGTACAGGCGTCAGTTAGTGCTTGTTTGACGTTGTTGAAGGCAGACTTTTCGTTCTCCTGTAGCACAAATTGTTTGGCATTGGGCTGTAATCTGCCAAGTTCTGACAGAGGATGAACAATATCAGCGAGGCCGGGTATCATACGACGGTAATAGCTAGCCATACCGAGAAATCTATGTAGAGAAGCGGAGTCGGTAGGCTCTGGAAAGTCGCGTATAGCTGCTGTCCTGGACTCAGGTGGTCGTACGCCATCGGCTGTTATCCTGTGTCCGAGGAAATCCACACTGGTCTGGAAAAATGAGCATTTCTCGAGAGCTATACGCAGGCCATATTTTTCCAGCACTTCGAACACAGCTGAAAGATCGCGGGTATGCTGCTCTTCATCGGCTGAGAATACTAGGACATCATCTAGGTAGACGTACGTGCAGTCTAGGTGGGCGAAAATGGTGTTCTTCATGCGCTGGAAAGTGGCTCCAGCGTTCCGGAGGCCCATGGGCATGAATAAGTACTCGAA
>NC_134782.1:78791912-78794412 GCF_046742065.1 Oratosquilla oratoria | reverse complement strand
ATACATATATATATATACATATATATGTATATACATACATATATATACATATATATACATATATATATATATATATATTGGTGTATTTCGGTAGCAGGTTCTCATGTAGACAATTTTGATTGAAGTTCACAGCAGCTTCTGCGTTCACGACTTTTTTGCTGAGAAGTTCTACATCTCTGATGATGGAACGGTGAGCAATGGGTAGCTCCCATAAAAGTTGTCCGAAAGACATAGAAAGTTCTTGTAGATGAAGAACACTTTATTAAAACAAGCTTTCGACCTACATAGGTCATCTTCAGGTTATGGTACAGGCAAAGAAGGGAACAGTTTATATAGGGAACTAAATACAGAGTGGAAGAAAAAGGAGGAACGTGATTGGTCGAGGCTGGCCAATAGGGATCTAGGCATTGACCCGGGATCCCGCTTGCGAACCTGCCTAAGCCGTACGCCGTTCGTCCTCTTCTCTATCTTGTAACTGTTTTGGAAATTTCTAAGGCTAGGAATTGTGTACAAGTCAGTGATTTGTGAGTTGAGAGAAGGGTTTTTGTTTTTTATATAAAGGGCTTCTAATATACGTAAACGGGAGTAATCTCTTTCGATATGCAGGATGGAAGTTCCTCCGACTATCATTTCTCTGGTCAGACTAACCCCGTGAACCTCTTCTGAGTGCTTCTTTGGAGCTCCGTTTGAAAGATGGAGTGTGAGGCGCCTAGAGAGCTTCGTAGTGGTTCTTCCAATGTACGTGGAGGGCAGGGCTGCACAGTTCCCTGAAAGGCATTTATATTCGTACACTAGATGGCTACGTTGAAGCTCTGGGATGTCAGTTTTGGGGCTGTTTTTTAGGAGGAGGTGATGTGTTTCTTGTTTTTTTAGTAGATTGTGAGGTTCAGTCTGTCGTCCTTGTTGGTTGTTTCTACGTATTTGGAAATTATATCCTTAAGGGCTCTTTCATCTTGTTTGTATTGGCTGTTCATGTATCCACGGTAGTACAGACGGAAATGGTGTCCTGCAGATGTTGCGGTATTTTCTTTGATGTACCACCTGTCAAGCTGGATGTTGATAGCTTTGGAGACTTTTGAGTTTGAATATCCATTATTCACGAGGACCTGGGTGGCTCGTTATAATTCCTCATGGACGGTCTGCCAACTACTGCAATGTGTGAGTGCTCTCCTCACATACGCGGAGATTGTGGCGCGTTTGTACCTGTCAGGACACTCACAACCAACCCAAGACTTTGCCTCAACGGAAGGAGCTATAGTAGAAGCAGCTTTTATAGCATCCCAGCCCTGCTGTAACCATCGTGATGGTTTTATTAAGCTGTCCAAAATGTCCGGCTGGATGATCTTACAGGAGCTGAAGGGTACGAGAGGGAGGGAGGGGGTGGGTTAAAGAAGGAACGCGAAATGATGTAAGATATATAACTGTTGATTTCCCGATTATGTTTGTACACTCTGAAGAAGCTCTGTTAAGAGCGAAACGTCAGTTAATAAAACTTCAACGGTTCTCGGTGTTTATCTCACCACCCTGCCACTCATATATGTATATATTTATATATACATGTATTATATATATATATATATATATATATATATATATATATATATATATACAGTATATATATTATATATATATATTATATATATATATATATATATATGTAGATAAATTACAGCAATGGTCTGCAAAGTGGCTAATGAAATTTAACACAAGTAAATGCAAGGTAATGCACATAGGTAAAAATAACAGTACGATTACAAGTTATTTGGAAATTCGTTAACAAAAGTGGATAGTGAAAAAGTTCTCGGCGTAATTATCAGTAACGACCTCAAATCATCCAAGCAGTGTATTTCAGCCTCTGAGAAAGCAAATAAGATTCTGGGAATGATTGTGCGATCTTTTTATTTCAAAAGTCCATCACTCATTAACAAGCTATATAAATCGTTAGTTCGTCCACATTTGGTATATGCTGTTTCCGTATGGTCACCGAATCTCATTAAAGACATTGACAGACTGGAAAAAGTACAACGGCGAGCCACAAAACTGATTCCAAATATAGAAAATAAATCATACAAAAATCGACTAAAACACAGGAATCTGTTTTCCCTAAAAAAGCGTAGACTCAGAGGTGACTTGATACAGGTTTTTAAGATTCTAAAGGGAATTGACAACATCAAAAGTGACCAAATTTTCACATTGAATGAGAATCAGACAAGAAACAATGGTCTCAAACTGTCCGGAAATAGATTCAATTTGGAAGTAGGTAGAAACAACTTTGCCAACCGTGTAGTTAATGAATGGAATAAACTTCCTGCACAGGTAGTGCAATGTAGTTCAGTTCGAAGCTTTAAGAATCATTTAGATAAATACCTAAGCAAGATGCTGTAATGATTATAATTTATGTTATATTATTTGTTTTTGTTTTGTTATCAATTGTCTGTCTGATTTTCGTTTATTATTAGTTATATGTCAATTTATTATTATGTACTATTTACCTGTTTGT
>NC_134782.1:78781912-78784412 GCF_046742065.1 Oratosquilla oratoria | reverse complement strand
TTGAACAGACTGGACAAGTTAGCACTAACCCAGATCTTCAACCATCCCTTCTTGCTGAAGCTGGAAAAACCCGAGAAACTTACCATAGTAAGCTGATTAATAAATACCATCACATCGCCGCAAAGCAACTACGCGAGAACCCAGACATTACCATCAGACGGGCTGATAGGACCGCCGCCTATGTTATCATCAGCAAAGAAGAGTATATCCAAAAGATGAACACCATATTCAATGACACCACCAAATTCATGAAGATAACACGCAACCCAACCGAGGCCATTAAAAAGAAACTGAACAACCTCATCTCAAGTATCCACGCAAAAACCGGAAGCCAAAGATTCCCGAAGCTCACTGGCGAGTACACACCAGGATATGCCTTTGGCAACATCAAGACACACAAAGAAGGCAATCCCATAAGGCCCATCATTTCACAAATACCTACCGCCACATACCCCATAGCAAAGAAACTAAATGAGCTTCTCACTCCTTACGTCCCAAGCACATACACACTTACTTCAGCCTCTGATTTCACTGGTCAACAATTTTTTAAAAGTTGTCTGCTTCTTACATAAGATTAGCTAATTCCTATGTATTTTACTGTCCTGAATCCAAATATCACATTCAAAAATTAGTATTGGCGATAGGTTTAAAGATACCAGGCATGTAACATTTTGAGTATTTTATTATAACGTACAATATGTGTCATCATGTTTTAGTCCCTAATCTGTATCTACTTTCTGTCTTTTTGCTTTACGCTTAAACTGGGCTGAAGGAACATCTCTTGCCAATGTCCATCAATAGTCTGCAAGCATTGATGGGCTCCATTTGCCCTGGTACCGTTTTTCCATGGCTGAAATATCCTGGTGAAACCTTTCACCATGTTCATCACTAACTGCACCACAGTTTGCAGGAAAGAAGTCTAAATGTGAGTCCAAAAAGTGGATTTTAAGTGACATGTTACATCCCATGTTCTTGTAAGCCTTGATGAGATTTTCCACTAACTCTTCATAGTTTCCTTCCCTTTTGTTTCCCAGAAACCCCTTCGCCACTAACTTGAATGTCTCCCAAGCATCTTTCTCCTCCCCGTGAAGGGCCGTTTCAAAATCACTGTCTTTAAGAAGCTCACGAATCTGAGGACCGATAAAGACTCCCTCCTTTATCTTAGCATCGCTCAGTGAAGGGAATTTGGATTTTAAATACTTGAATCCCTGACCGGATTTGTCCATAGCTTTAACAAAGTTTTTCATCAGTCCCAGTTTAATGTGTAGCGGTGGAAGCAAAATTTTGTTTGGTTCAACGAGAGGTAGATGTTGAATTTTTTTTAGCCCAGGCTCCAATGACTGCCGAGGGGGCCAGTCTTTCCTGATATAATGGGAACCTCTTGAACGGCTGTCCCATTCACACAAAAAGCAGCAGTACTTGGTGTATCCGCTCTGCAATCCCATTAGAATGGCAACAACTTTTAAGTCGCCACAGAGCTGCCACTGATGCTCATCATATTTTATGCTTTGTAACATATGCTTTATATTCTCATAGGTTTCTTTCGTGTGTGGTGCATAGCCCACAGGAACTGATGGTTTATTATTGCCATTATGCAGCAAGACACCTTTCAGACTAGTTTTTGATGAATCTATGAACAACCTCCACTGACTGTGTTTGTATTCAATGCCAAGTGCTTCCATCAAATCATTAATGTTGTTACAGGCCACTAAATCACCTTCCATTACGAAGAAAACGTTGAGCAAGTGCTGACGGTCACGGAATTTTGAAATGTTCACATCTGCTGCTAGGAGATTCCACTGTTGAAGACGAGAGCCTAGCAGCTCTGCCTTATTCTTGGGTAGTTGCAGATCCCTAACAAGGTCATGGAGTTCCCCTTGTGTTATGAGATGTGGCCTAGAGGAGTGTGCTTCATTAAAATTTGGGTCACTCTGCAATCCAGCACTGTTATCCTCCTTTTCATCCTCCTCACCGCTTTCCTCATCTGACTCAACGGTTACTGAAATTGGTGCATCAGGAACAGGTAGGCCTTCTCTATGTGGAACTGGACGAATAGCTGATGGAATGTCTGGATATACAATAGACAGCTTTTTCTTGGTTGACATGCCGTTTCGAACTGGAGGTACCATGCAGAAGTAACAATTGTTGGTATGGTTGGTTGGCTCCCGCCAGGTCATTGGCACACCAAAAGGCATTCTTTTCCTCTTCCTATTCAACCATTGGCGAAGGTTAATAGCACAAGTGTTGCAGCATATGTGAGGAGCCCAGTTCTTATCCTGGTCACCAATCTTGCATCCAAAATATAGGTGATATGCCTTTCTAACCATAGCAGTTATACGGCGCTTCTGTGATGCAAAGGTCACCTCACCACAAATGTAGCAGTAGTTGTCTGCCTTATTCACACAAGTACGAGGCATCTGAAATAAAACAATAAACATTTAGAAGATAAGCAGACAGTTTATCAATTAATCATTACAATACTGAGCATAAGAACTTAGTA
>NC_134782.1:78661912-78776912 GCF_046742065.1 Oratosquilla oratoria | reverse complement strand
TATGTAAGTAGTATGAAAAGGACAGTCCGAGCATATCACATTTTAACCATCTCTCAACCACGAAATCTATTCAATATATCATGGTTAGATTCAACCACGAAATCCAATTTAAATATATCATGGTTAGATTCAACCATGAAATCCAATTTAAATATATCATGGTTAGATTCAACCATGAAATCCAATTTAAACATATCATGGTTAGATTCAACCACCACATGGTTAAACTTATAATGATTTGAAAATTATTTAAAGATACTTTTTTATGATTGCGCGCTTAGGGCGCCTGCAGCACCCATGCAGTTAGGTAAAAGCGCCTCTGCCTCCATACTACCCTCTCCAACTGCACATCTTGAAGCAGCAGAGTGCACCTCAATAATTTAGATTTATATTCCTGTTAATTAGAATATAAATAAATTTAGATAATTCTAGCGAAACTCTCTGTTTAGATATTTTCTTTGAGTGCTTCTATCTCGCTAGAATTAAGTAAAATATCACTAGTTATTTCTTGGATAATGGTTTCTAAATCTCTATGCTTCTCCTCAACTTTCTCCAGTTTCAGCAACAGCTCCTCTTTCAATAATAATATACTATATGACAATCGTTTCTCTAAACTGTCAACTGCATTAATGCGCTCATTCACTTCAGTCCTTAAATTTTCTTCTGTATTTGTTAAAGTTTCAGCAATTTCTTTTTTATAATCGGCTAATTCATACTTTCCAATTTCAATTTCATATTTCAATGTGTTATGAACATCCTCCCTAAAACCAGCAATCTTCTCATCCACTTCTTGTTTAATAACGTCTACATATTCATCTTTCTTAGGATCTATAAGGTCTTTAGTGCATAAGTTGCCAGCTATTTCCGTCATCACATTAGACAGCACCTTTCCATCAATGTTCAATATCTTTATACTCATTTTTATATACGGATTTATTGTTTAAGTCATTTTTGTTTCAAAATTTCAACTTCTTATTCTCCCTCATTCACTAATGAAAGAAAATGAGGGAGATAATACGTCATGTTCAAGCAAGCAGCCCGGGCCGGATGTAGCCTCTTGACTGCCTGACTGATAATCACAATAGAATTGAAGTGCACTCTGGCCCCTTCTCCTTCTCCTCCTCCTCCTCTTCCACTTTCTTCATTTTTTTCTCCCTTCACTCATAGATTAATCAAAAATATTTGTATCCAGCATGGGAATCGAACTCAAGTTTGAGAAGTTGAAATTTCGAAACAAAAAATGAGGGAGAATAAGAAGTTGAAATTTTGAAACAAAAATGACTTAGAGACAATAAATCCGTATATAAAATGAATAGATTAAAAATAATTCGTGAAAAATGCCATTGTGAAATTTGTAACAAGACAATTTTTAATCGTTTAAGACATGAGAAATCAGTCTATCACAATAAACGGTTAGATCCTAATTACAATACACAGAAAAAATTCCATTGCGAAATTTGTAACAAGACCAATTTTAATCGTTTAAGACATGAGAAATCAGTCTATCACAATAAACGGTTAGATCCTAATTACAATACACAGAGAAAATTCCATTGTGAAATTTGTAACAAGACCATTTTTAATCGTTTAAGACATGAGAAATCAGTCCATCACAATAAACGGTTAGATCCTAATTACAATAGGTTAAATAAGGAGGGAAAATTTCATTGTGAAATTTGCGATAGGAATGTTTTCAACCTCACACGTCATGAAAAATCTAGGAGACATTACTATAAGGTTAACCCCCAAGATATTCCTAAAAAATCAAAACCAAAATGTGGGATATGTAACATTAAAGTCACAAACCTCAAAAAACACTGGAACAAAAAAACATTTTCGGAACCTCAAATCTAAAATTACATGTAAATACGATAATAGTCGGGAAGGTTGTGGAGGAAAATTACGAGTTTATTGTTATTCCGACATTAGTACAATTGATCCAAAACTTTTTATCACGAGCATGGTGGATGTTATAGAGAGCAGAATCAAAGAGCAGAATTGGAAAGGTTTGAAAATTTCTCTTTGTCTTAAAGTTCGGTTCTATAAGAAATTAAGAGATGGTTCAATAGTGGTAAGATGAAGCCGATCACAGATCTTTCAGAAATAAAAAGTGTAGTGCTAGATATGATTGGTAAATTAGAAAATAAGATTGATAAATTTACAAGAGAGGGCTCAGGTTGGATAATTGAGAAGCTTCTCAATTTTGAAATAAAAATAGCAAAATACGAACCATTGAAAGCGACTAGCTAAATTTGAACTTCCTAATAAATATCAAACCTCAAATTACAAACTAGTGAATATCAGAAATGAGGATCAAAAGTGTTTCAAATGGTGCATTGCCCGGTCAGATTGTTTAGAAGAAAAAACAAACAAACAGAGAATAAGTAAGACAGTTAAGACTGCTGCTCAAAAGTATGATTGGAGTGGAATATAATTCCCAGTCAAATTAGATAAGATCACCATATTTGAAAACAAGAATCCCATCAGTGTTAATGTCTTTGCCTTTGATAATGATGAAAATAAAAGTCTGTATCCTTTAAGAATTACAAAAGTGAAAAAAAGATAAACATGTAAATCTTTTCTATATATCTGAGGAAGAAAATAACCATTATCGGCTGAAAGAAACCTGCACAGCGAAGCTATAGCGATAATCCTATACCACACTCCTGGTCATATGGCCAATTCCCGAAGGTTGAGTGTGGTTGAATTTTCCGCCAAAATCATCGGAAATTTAAAATTCCCGGCTCTGTGCAGGCATGCGCATTGTCGACCCCACCTCCCCCTCCCTACCCCTCCCTTCTTACCCGGCTGCCCGGCTTGCTGAGCTCACTCACATCGCGGAAACGGGACAGAGTGGTCAACTTGCTGCCCACATAGGAGCAGGCGGTCCCGTTTCCTGCTGGTTAATCGTCTGTTAGTTTTATCGCTTTCCGCTTGGCTGCTGGTTTGTCCCATTCTTCGACTACCCTTTTAGTGATCCAAATGTTACCTTCTTATTTCTTGTGCTCCGGCTTGTGCCCGTTGCTGCGAGTCTGGTAGTGCGGAGGGGGGCTTCTGGTGTCGGCGGCCCCTTACCTAAGTTCTACGGTCCCACAGCTTGGATTGTCAGGACCTAGGCGTAGACTTTGATATTATACGAGCACAATCCGTCCCCGTCTTCAGGCCGTCCGTGGTAAGAACCCGGGCCTCTCGGAAGACGTGGGAACGTGTCTTATGGTACGGAGGGTGGCGCCCCCCAAGGTCCTCAGGCCTCTCGGCAGCCCCATACCTCCTACCATCATCGGTCCTCTATTGCCTCACGGTTTGTATAAAGCCCTAGGCGTAGACTTTGACCATATACGATCGCAATCCGTCCCCGTCTTCAGGCCGTCCGTGGTAAGAACCCGGGCCTCTCGGAAGACGTGGGAACGTGTCTTATGGTACGGAGGGTGGCGCCCCCCAAGGTCCTCAGGCCTCTCGGCAGCCCCATACCTCCTACCATCATCGGTCCTCTATTGCCTCACGGTTTGTATAAAGCCCTAGGCGTAGACTTTGACCATATACGATCGCAATCCGTCCCCGTCTTCAGGCCATCCGTGGTAAGAACCCGGGCCTCTCGGAAGACGTGGGAACGTGTCTTATGGTACGGAGGGTGGTGCCCCCCCAAGGTCCTCAGGCCTCTCGGCAGCCCCATACCTCCGACTATCATCGGTCCTCTATTGCCTCACGGTTTGTATCAGGCCCTAGGCGTAGACTTTGACCATATACGATCGCAATCCGTCCCCGTCTTCAGGCCGTCCGTGATAGAACCCGGGCCTCTCGGAAGACGTGGGAACGTGTCCAATGGTACGGAGGGGGGTGCTCCCGAGGATCATCAGGCCTCTTGGCAGCCCCATACCTCCGACCAGTAATGACCCTTTAACGCCTTATGGCTTGCTCTGTCAGGCCCTAGGCGTAGTCTGACATTTCCACTCGTAATCCGTTCCCCATACGTCTTCGAGTCGTCCGTGGTAAGAACCCGGGCTTCCCGGAAGACAAGGGGACGTGTCTTATGATACGGAGGGTGGCGCCCCGAGGATCATCAGGCCTCGGCAGCACCATACCTCCGACCTTCAATGGTCTAACGCCTCACGGCACCACCCTCCTTCCATGTTTCTTAAGCAAAAAATAAATAAATAAAAATAAAAATAAATAAATACCATGTTACCACACAGCTCTTCTCTTGAGCCACAGCCAACCTCTTGTCAACTTCACCTGGCTTGAGTTTAAAGATGACTTACCTGATGTTCCACCCCCAAGTAAAACACAAAAGAACTTTAGGCTTAGGGAGTCTAGTGTTAGAATTAGTATAAATCGGTTCAAAGATAAACTACAAACATTTAGCGTAATGAGAAGAGGAAAATGATTTAAATAGTACAGTTTAAGTTGACGCAAAGTGCTAGGTATTGTATAGATAAAATGCCTTGACCATAAAAAAAAAAAAAAAACTCAGGTCGAAATGGACATGACTTTTCCTATTTAACTTAAGCTAATCTACAGTCATGATGGTCGAGAATTTTACCATGTTAAAGTTAATTTCGACGCTCACTGTGACTCAGGTCGAAATGGACATGACCTTTCCTATTCAACTTGAGCTAATCTACAGTCATGATGGTCGAGAATTTTACCATGTTAAAATCAATTTCGACGCTCACTGTGACTCAGGTCGAAATGGAAATGACTTTTCCTATTTAACTTGAGCTAATCTACAGTCATGATGGTCGAGAATTTTACCATGTTAAAATCAATTTTGACGCTCACTGTGACTCGGGTCGAAATGAACATGACTTTTCTTATTCAACTTGAGCTAATCTACAGTCATGATGGTCAAGAATTTTACCATGTTAAAATAAATTTCAACGCTCACTGGGACTCAGGTCGAAAGGACCATGACTTTTCCTATTCAACTTGAGCTGATCTACAGTCATGATGGTCGAGACTTTTAAAATTGTTAAAATTAATTTCGACGCTCACTGTGACTCAGGTCGAAATGGACATGACTTTTCCTATTCAACCTAAGCTAATCTACAGTCATGATGGTCGAGAATTTTACCATGTTAAAATCAATTTCGACGCTCACTGTGACTCAGGTCGAAATGGGTATGACTTTTCCTATTCAACTTAAACTAATCTACAGTCATGATGGTCGAGAATTTTACCATGTTAAAATTAATTTCGACGCTCACTGTGACTCAGGTCGAAAGGGACATGACTTTTCCTATTCAACGTAAGCTAACCTATAGTCATGATGGTTAAGAACTTTACCATATCAAAACTAATTTCAACACCCACTGTGACTCAGGTCGACATAAACATGACTTTTCCTATTCAACTTAAGCTATTCTACAGTCATGATGGTCGAGAATTTTACCATGTTTAATTAATTTCAAAACTCACTGTGACTCTGGACGAAGTGAACATGACTTTCCTATTCAACTTGAGCTAATCTACAGTCATGATCGTCGAGAATTTTACCATGTTAAAATTAATTTCGACGCTCACTGTGACTTAGGTCGAAATGAACATGACTTTTCCCATTCAATTTAAATTAATCTACAGTCATGATGGTCCAGAATTTTACCATGTCAAAATTTATTTCAACGCTCACTGTGACTCAGTGATGTCACGGTATGATAAGATGACGTCATTATGTGATAAATTGACGTCACCATGTAGTCCTATGACGTCAATTTGTGTCTGTGACGTCACGAGACGATCCTATGGCGCCATGATTAAATCCGGTGACGTCACAGTATAATCACATGATGTCACTAGGTATTAAACATATAGAAGTCCGCTTGTGGGTGAAGAGACGTCACAAACTGCCATAACACATTATTGGATGAGAACGCTCGCCACGGGCTTCGAGGACTTTCCGCGGGAAGACTTGGGGTGAGTTGGATACATACCGAGGGTTCAGGCCCGTCTTAGTGGGAGACGCTCAGGGAACGTCTTCACCCAGGACGAAGCCTCTTGACTAACGCCCACGGACGAGGTCGCTCGGAAACGAACTCGGCCTCGCATACTCCCTTTCGGTCTCTCGCTTACCCCGAGGATCTTCACGAAACTAGTCAGAGTGGTAGTCGTACGCTGGACGGAAGCAAGCGTCTCCACACTCATGTTCCTAGACGGCTAGTTGATGCATTTGCCCACCGGGGAGGGTGCATCGGCCGACATCTCAGTGGCTCTGAAAGTGTTGGCGGACGTGGAGTTCGGGGTGGACTGGAACGGGTCTGCCCTTGCTCCCGTACAGGGACTTCATTGGCTCGGGATTGAGTAGGACACAGTCAGCGCTCTTCGGGTGCTCCCCTGCGCCAAGAGAGCGTGTTTCTCTCACACGTTCTCCCTCCTTCAGTGGCGGGTACCTCAACTTCGCGACTTCGGCCCTTCCACTGAGCCGCTTGGGGAGCCGACGGCTGGTACGGGAGGTCGACAGGAGCCTACTACTTCTCCCGCGTGACCTGCCCGGGCCGATACCCTTAGCACTCCACAGCTTGTTGCGTCCCGGGCTTCGGTCGGGGCCCCTACGCCGGTCGCTCTATCCAGGTTTCAAGAGACCTTCGTAGTGTAGCAACTACGCCCACAAGTGCTCGAGTCGCTCTCCCTCCACTACGGCACCACAGAGGTGGACCTGTTCGCCTCCCCAAACACGACCCAGCTCCCCCTCTACCTCACCTGCATTCAAAGGACACGCACAGGAGGCCCAGACGCCTTCACGGAGGACTGGAATAGCTGGAAGTACGTATTCTTTTTCCTCCTCCAGCGACACTAGTCCTCCTGAAGGTGATGCAGACCCTCAGGTCCTTCAAGGGTCAGGTCCTCCTGATAGCTCCCTACTGGCCAACCCAGCCGTGGTTCGGGGAGCTAATGAGATGGGGCCCTTCTCCCCTTCTACTGGGGTCAGCCTGCCCAGCCAACAGCCTTACCACGCCTCTTCAAGCGTCACTCCAATTTGATACTTGGAGTTTCTACGGGGAGCTCTCAGCCAACTCTTCTCTACAGAGGCAGCAGATAAGATGCTCAGAGCTCACCTTCCGTCCTCAGTGCGACAGTGTGGGTCTTGCTGAAGGAGATTCCGGAACTGCCTTCGGAGACGCGCGATGGTGACCATCTCCGCCAGCATGGTTCCGGACTTCCTGACTTGGCTGGCTACCTCCACCAACAGGGCACCAGCAACTATCTTGTCTCACTATACAGCCCTCACTGATCCGCTACGCTTGGGCATGAACATCCGAGTGCCACAGAGGGCGCGAACCCTCCTAATGAAGGGGATCAGCGCCTCGAGAGAGCCGAGACATCATCCGGTCCTGGCCTGGTCCTTGCATCGTGTTCTGCAGTACCTGGCGTTCGAAAGGGCCATTATGGAGGAAGATCACTTCCCTCAACGTGTCGTCTTTCTGCTCGCCTTGACTACGGACTACAGGGCTTCACAGCTGGTGGCAATGAACCGCCACCCCTCCGTCTCCAAACTGGAGGAGGACAGCTCGGCCCTAACCCTCTCTCCATCACCAACATTCCTGGCCAGGAACGGCCGAGCGGACGACATGATTGGCCCTCTCAGAATACAATCCTTCCGGGAGGGAGGACGCCCACATCCACTGCGCCCGGTCCGTGCGTTCGAAGACTACGTGGACCACACGGAAGAGATTTTTGAGGATCATCTCTTCTATAACTCGAAATTTAGGATTCCCCTAACCCCGAGGTCCCGGGCACACCTGCCTTTCCGCTCTGTGGGAGAGAGCCGACCCGGGCCATGCCCCGCACGCCCACAGCATCAGGGACTTTGTGGCATCGCTGGCGTTTCTCCGCACCCACTCGGTGGAGCGGGTGCGGGACCTAGGGGCTGAACATCGACGACTCCCTTGGGGACACGGTGTCTCTACCACTCGGTCACCCCTGGCCCATGTGTCGCCATGGAAACGGCTCCACCCCTATCATCTCATAAAAAAAAAAAAAAAAAAAAGGGGTGGAGGGGGCAAAGGGCGATCGAGGAGTGGGGAGGGGCCAGAAACCGCTGAACAGGATACGAATTTCGTATAATTTACGCATCGTGTGAACAGTGCAATGTTGTGCATGTCACATTCTTCGGCGTGGGTACTTGACGTTTCTTTCTCCCCTCTACTGAGTGATAAAATGAATAAGTCTCCCATAGGAAAGACACACGTAATAACGGTTTGAATCAGGCTTCACCTCTCCTCCCACCTGTCCTCGTCTCATGCATAGCTTCGCTGTGCAGGTTTCTTTCAGCCGA
This sequence comes from Oratosquilla oratoria, assembly GCF_046742065.1. Classification (NCBI taxonomy): domain Eukaryota; kingdom Metazoa; phylum Arthropoda; class Malacostraca; order Stomatopoda; family Squillidae; genus Oratosquilla; species Oratosquilla oratoria. The sequence goes on along the minus strand of NC_134782.1, from coordinate 78,768,643 downwards.
TAATATTTCTTTGTCGCGGCTCGTGCCGCTTAAATTGTTCTTATCGGCTTAAGAAACCTGCACAGATTTAGGGTCCCTCCCTCCTCCCACAGGCGAAGCCTTCATTTCTCATTGAAGTGAGCTCAGCAAGCCGGGCAGCCGGGTAAGAAGGGAGGGGTAGGGAGGGGGAGGTGGGGTCGACAATGCGCATGCCTGCACAGAGCCGGGAATTTTAAATTTCCGATGATTTTGGCGGAAAATTCAACCACATTCAACCTTCGGGAATTGGCCATATGACCAGGAGTGTGGTATAGGATTATCGCTATAGCTTCGCTGTGCAGGTTTCTTAAGCCGATAAGAACAATTTAAGCGGCACGAGCCGCGACAAAGAAATATTATGTATTGATGCAAGATTTGAGCCCATTTATTAATAAAAGTCATGATGGACGAGTTTTCCCTTGTTCATACTGTCTGCATCCCTTCTCAAAGAAGGAGCTACTTGATAAACATGAACCTGAATGTTCAGTCCATAAACCTGTACGAATGGAGCTTGTAGAGTGGCCTATTTTTTTTAAACCATACTATAAAAAATTAGAACATCCCTTTGTAATATATAGCGATTTTGAAAGTACTCTTCATAGAATAAAAACAACACAGCCAAATCCTCAAGGATCTTATACCTTCTATACGCAAAAACACGAGCCTAATTCATTCGCATGTTACACAAAATTCTCAGTTGATAAGTATTCAAAGTATACAGAACACGTAGGTGAGGATACAGCAAAGAAATTTGTAGAGTATTTAGTTGAGGAGATGAAACGTATATACAATATCATGAAAAAGATCAAACCAATGCGACTCACCAAGATTGGGACAAATACAATACAGCTACTCATTGTCACCTTTGTGAGCAACCATTCACAAATGATGATAAGAACGACCGGTCTAAAAATCGTGTGAGAGATCACAACCATCTATCGGGGGAATTTAGAGGGGCAGCACATAGTGATTGCAATCTCAAGGCAAGAAATCCTAAATACATACCAGTAATAATGCATAACCTGTCCAGATACGATGCTCATCTATTCGTTAAGGAATTAGGACAAGTCGAGGGGAAGTTAAACGCAATCTCACAAACGGATGAAACTTATATTAGTTTTAGTCAATACGTTACAGTAGATAACTTTGAAAAGGGTGAGGATACAATTGAAGTAAAACGAGAGATTAGGTTAATTGATAGCTTCAGATTTATGTCTTCTTCACTTGAAAAATTAGCTTCAAATCTTAACCATGATCAATTAGTCAATCTTCGAAAATTTTATCCTGACGAAAAGCAATTCGATTTGATGAGAAGGAAAGGGGTATATCCCTATGAATGGATGGATTCAAATAATAAATTCAAAACTACTTACTAAATTAGCTTTGCATGGAATAAGTGGTAGCCTATTAGGTTGGACTAGTAATTGGTTGAAAGGTCGAAAACAGAGAGTTGTTTTAAATGGAAAAACTTCTGGATGGAAAAGTGTTGCAAGTGGAGTTCCTCAGGGTTCCGTTCTTGGGCCACTTCTATTCATAGTATATATAAATGATATAGACCATGGACTAAAATCTACTGTTTCCAAATTTGCTGATGATACAAAACTGTGCGGAGTGGCAAATGATCACTCAAACCAATTAGATATTCAAGAAGATTTAGATCAATTACAGCAATGGTCTGAAAAGTGGCTTAATGAAATTTAACACAAGTAAATGCAAGGTAATGCACATAGGTAAAAATAACAGTAAGTACGATTACAAGTTATTTGTAAATTCGTTAACAAAAGTGGACAGTGAAAAAGATCTCGGCGTAATTATCAGTAACGACCTCAAATCATCCAAGCAGTGTATTTCAGCCTCTGAGAAAGCAAATAAGATTCTGGGATTGATTGCGCGATCTTTTGATTTCAAAAGTCCATCACTCATAAACAAGCTATATAAATCGTTAGTTCGTCCACATTTGGAATATGCTGAATCCGTATGGTCACCGAATCTCATTAAAGACATTGACAGACTGGAAAAAGTACAACGGCGAGCCACAAAACTGATTCCAAATATCAAAAATAAATCATACGAAAATCGACTTAAGCACATGAATCTGTTTTCCCTAAAAAAGCGTAGACTCAGAGGTGACTTGATACAGGTCTTTAAGATTTTAAAGGGAATTGACAACATCAAAAGTGACAAAATTTTCACATTGAATGAGAATCCGACAAGAAACAATGGTCTCAAACTGTCCGGAAATAGATTCAATTTGGAAGTAGGTAGAAACAACTTTGCCAACCGTGTAGTTAATGAATGGAATAAACTTCCTGCACAGGTAGTCCAATGTAGTTCAGTTCGAAGCTTTAAGAATCATTTAGATAAATACCTAAGTAAGATGCTGTAATGATGATAATTTATGTTATATTATTTGTTTTTGTTTTGTTATAATTTGTCTGTCTGATTTTCATTTAATGTTAGTTATATGTCAATTTATTATCATTTACTATTTACCTGTTTATTTCTTATTCAACTATACCTATGCATTTATTTATGTATTTTATTTGTTATTTACATTACTATAATTTTTTATTTATTATTAATATGATTTTTTTTTTTTTTTTTTTTTTTTTTTTTTTTTTTTTTTTTTTTTTTTTTTTTTTTTTTTTTTTTTTTTTTTTTTTTTTTTTTTTTTTTTTTTTTTTTTTTGCATCCGACCTAGATATGGATCAAAAGGTCTCCTGTCGGCATGCTCCGCCTTTATAATCCTTTGTAAAAACTATATGTCTTCCACACAAAAAATGTTTTTATAATGCTCTTAATGATGAATCTATCAGTGATCAAGATTATATACATGCTCAAAAAGTTTGGATTGAATTTGACTGTAAAAATTTTCAGGATTATCACATGCATTATTTAAAAACAGACACTCTTCTACTTGCTGATGTATTTGAAAATTTTAGAGCAGTATGTATGAAAATATATAATCTCGATCCAGTTCATTATTTTACTGCACCTGGACTAAGCTGGGATGCACTACTGAAATATACAAAGATTACACTGGAAACTATTCAAGATCCTGATATGTTATTGATGTTTGAAAAGGGAATCCGAGGAGGAATAAGCGTCATCAGTCACAGATATGCTAAAGCAAATAATCCTCTTATACCAGATTCGTATGATAAAACAAAACCAAATAGTTATATCACTTATCTAGATGCAAACAATCTTTATGGTTGGGCAATGTCACAACCTTTACCAACAGGAGGCTTGAAGTGGATTAGAAACACAAGCGCCTTCTGCAATGCCTACAACATCATGGATATCCCTGATGATTCTAGCAAAGGATATATCCTTGAAGTTGACCTCGAATATCCAAGGGAACTCCACGATCTTCACAATGATTACCCCCTTTGTGCAGAGAGCCTTGTATTAGATAAGGTTTCAAAGTTATGTCCAAATTTAAACGATAAGGAGAAATACGTGATTCATTACAGAAATCTTAAACAGTGCTTGGAGTTAGGCATGAATTTGTCAAAAGTGCATAGAGTCATCGAGTTTGACCAAAGTCTGTGGATGAAACCATATATCGACCTTAATACGGATATGAGAAAGAAAGCGAAAAATGCGTTTGAAAAAGACTTCTACAAATTAATGAACAACTCAGTCTTTGGGAAAACGATGGAGAACATCAGGAATAGAACTGATGTAAGACTAGTCAAATCATGGGAACAAACCCGCAAACTTATCAGCAAACCGAATTTCAACTCATACAAGATCTTTACCGAGGATCTAATTGCTTGTAATATGAAAATGGTAAAGCTACGATTTGATAAGCCGATATATGTGGGAATGTCTATACTAGAACTCAGTAAGACATTGATGTATGATTTTCACTATAATCATATTAAGAAAATCTATGGAGATAAGGCTAGATTATTATTTACCGATACTGATTCACTTTGTTATCACATAGAGACAAACGACATCTATGACGAAATGAAGAAGAGCCATCACCTATTCGATACTTCAAACTATGATAAAGATCATCATTTATATTCAGAAGAAAACAAGTTGGTTCTAGGGAAAATGAAGGATGAAACAGGAGGAGAACCTATATCAGAATTTGTTGTATTGAGATCGAAGCTATACGCTTTCAAAGTTGAAGGGCAGGAGGTTAAGAAAGTAGTAATAAATAAGACAATTAATATAAATGATTTCAAAACTGTATTATTTGAAAATAAAAAAGCGTATAGATCAATGAACATGTTCACTACGGATAAACATCAGATCTACACCACACAAATGAACAAGATAGCTCTTTCTTGTGAAGATGACAAGAGGTACATCCTAGAGGACAACATACACACATTAGCTTTAGGACACTATAAAATCTAGAAAAAATATAAAATATAAAATATATTCTGTAAATCTATAAAAAAAAATATAAATCTATAAAAATATAAAAATCTATAAAAATCTATAAAATCTATAAAAATATAAAAATCTATAAAAATTTAAAAATCTATAGAAATATAAAAATCTATAAAAATCTATAAAAATATAAAAATCTATAAAATATAAAATATATTCTGTAAATCTATAAGAAAAATATAAAAAGTATAAAAATATAAAAACTATAAAAATATAAAAATATAAAATATATTCTGTAAATCTATAAAAAATATATAAAAATCTATAAAAATATAAAAATCTAGAAAAATCTATAAAATCTAGAAAAATATAAAAATCTATAAAAAATATGAAATATATTCTGTAAATCTATAAAAAAATATAAAAATCTATAAAAATATAAAAATCTATAGAAATCTATAAAATCTAGAAAATTATAAAAATCTATAAGAATATAAGATATATTCTGTAAATCTATAAAAATATAAAAATCGATAAAAATATAAAAATCTATAAAAATATAAAAATATAAAATATATTCTGTAAATCTATAAAGAAATGTAAAAATCTATAAAAATATAAGAATCTATAAAAATATAAAATATATTCTGTAAATCTATAAAAAATATAAAAATCTATAAAAATCTAGAAAATCTAGAAAAATATAAAAATCTATAGAAATATAAAATATATTCTGTAAATCTATATAAAAAAATATATAAAAATCTATAAAAATATAAGAATCTATAAAAATCTATAAAATCTAGAAAAATATAAAAATCTATAAAAATATAAAATATATTCTGTAAATCTATAAAAAATATAAAAATCTATAAAAATATAAAAATCTATAAAAATCTATCAAATCTATAAAAAATATAAAAAATCTATAAAAATATAAAATATATACTGTAAATCTATGTCACATTTATTACTCATATAATAAAAATATGGATAATGTTCCAATACACTGGAGTGATGAAAACAGTAATAAACAAAATCATCATTTCTTACTACCATCACCGAACTGTAGAATGCTGATCAATGGTGAATCAGGTTGTGGTAAGACGAATCTTTTATTAAGATTGTTATTATTCCAAAAATGGCTTGATTATGATAGTCTGTACATATTCGGAAAATCTCTACACCAACCCGAGTATAAGATATTAAAGACTGGGCTAGACAAAGGCTATAGTAAAGCTGATATTCTCTCCTCAATTAATAATGGAAAAGGTAATATAGATACGTTCATAACACGACTACCCAAAAAGTCTAAAGCTAAATGTAAGGTGAATTACTATGAGGATGCGGAAGCCATTCCAGATCCTAGATTCGATGATATAATGACAGATTCAAGACAGAATGCAGCAGAGGCTTACTATACAAGAGGTAGACATAACAATACAAGCTCAATTTATATTAGTCAGAACTATTACAAACTTCCTCGACAGACGATCCGATCTAATGCCAACGTCTTAGTGTTTTTCACATTACCTAAGAAGGATTTGTTCACTATTTACGATGATTTCATTCAGAATGATAGGGAATGGGTCGAGTTCAAACAATTTTGTAATGAAGCATGGAAAGAACCATATGGATACATAGTTATTAACAAGACCTTACCTCCAGATGGAGGAAGATATCAACACAACTTTAATCGAATGTACATACCAAATAGCCACGGTCCTAGAAGATTTTCACCTATATAATAAAAAGAATGAAGGTATACAATACAATACGGTCAAAGACAGCAAGAACTCCACCTTTGCGCAGGCAAGGTGCAGGTCTTAAGGAAAGATCGCTGTTGACTCCAGAAAATCAGGAGTATATATATCAACTGCGACAGCTTGGCGCTGCCCCGGCGCCGAAGGCGCTTGGAGCGGCAGCGACCTCCAGTGCCGGCGCCGGAGGCGCTGGCCTAGTGAACAGTTTAATAAAGAAAATTCCTTTTGAGATGCATATGAAATTACCGAGTGATATACGATCTGAGTATATAGAGAATGGATCTTTCAACAACACTGGAAAGTATTCATATTGCGGTCCAGGTACCAAAGTGCACCAAAGGATAAAAGAAGGATATCAGGGTGTGAATAGCTTAGATAAAGCTTGCAAACAACATGACATAGCCTATTCATTGAGTAAGAATCCGAAGGATAGAAACGTTGCTGATGACATATTAGCTAAACAAGCTAGTGAGATTGCCTTAGACAGGAGTGAACCGGCGTATGTGAGAAATGATGCTAGACTCGTCACAAGTATCATGGGAGGTAAGTCATATCTAGGGATGGGGGTAGCGGATTTAAAAAAAAAAAAAAAAAAGGCCTGAACTCGCGAGCCCCTTCGGAGCCGGCACTGAAGGCGCTGTACTATAATCCTCGTAAAGGTTGTAGTGGTATTAATGATCTCTTAAATAAGACTGGAATTTCTAGTAGAATTGTACAGGACTGGTTGCACAAACAGGATGTTTATACTTTACATAAACCAATTAAGCGTAAATTTCCAACTCGTCGTGTTCTAGTCTCAGGAATTGACAATCAGTGGCAAGCAGATTTAGTAGATATGAGAAATTTCAAAGACGGTTCTTATCAATATATTATGACCGTAATAGATGTGTTTAGTAAGTATGCTTGGGCTGTTCCAATAAAGAGGAAAACAGGAGAAGAAATATCAAATGCATTCAAGAGATTATTCAAAGAACAAAAACCTAAGAAACTACACACTGATAAAGGACTAGATTTTATCAATAAACCTACTAAACAGCTATTGAAAGAACAAGAAATACATTGGTTTGCCACGGAAAATGAAACAAAAGCGCAAATTGTTGAAAGGTTTAACAGGACATTGAAGACTAAGATGTGGAAGTATTTCACCAAACAAGGAAACAAGCGATGGGTTAAAGTTTTGCCAGATCTCGTTTATAATTACAACACTTCTAAACATCGCAGTATCGGAATGACGCCATCTGAAGCAAGCTTGAAGAAAAATGAATCAGAAGTATACACAAATTTGTTTCCTCCAGAAAAGACAAGCAGCTCCGCTGCCCTGGGACCGGAGGCCCTAAAGACGCAAAGATCAAAATTTGAAGTAGGTGATCATGTACGTATTACTGTGAAGAGAGGCGATTTTCGGAAAGGATACAGACCTAATTTTACAAAGGAAACTTTCATTATATCTCAGGTGTTGGACACAACTCCGTTTACATATAGAAGAAAAGACAGGGATGGTGAAGAGATCTCCGGTTCGTTTTATAATGAAGAACTTGTTAAAGTAATTGTAAACGGATAACAGGTGTTTGCTGTTTTCCTGCAAACGGATAACAGGTGTTTGCTGTTTTCCTGCAAACGGATAACAGGTGTTTGCTGTTTTCCTGCAAACGGATAACAGGTGTTTGCTGTTTTTCCCTCAAACGGGTAACAGGTGTTTGCTGTTTTATTTTTTACCCATCTAATAAAAACAAGATGTCGTATGTTAATATTAAAAAGAAAGAACTTGTTAACCTAAGGAAGAGTCTTCAGAAGAAATTTCAAGCCGAAAAACTAGGTGAACAATAATCATATTAAGACAATGTGAAGAAACTACTTCCTTTCATCGAACCTATTAAGAGTATAGCAAGTCCACCGGCGCCCGCTCCCCCATTAACATCGACACCGGCTCTGCATCCTCCGGTGCCGGCGCCTCCAGCATTGCCGGCGCCACCCCCACAATCAACCGTCTTGAAATTAGGCAACCTGTCAGACAAATATCTTAAGAAACTAGGTTTAAAAGAATTTGATCATGCCTATGGTCTAAAACCTATCGAGGGTAGCATAGACTTTCAACTAGGTAGGGAGACTGTGAAATTAGAGGGTAAGGACCTGGTTATTGATGATAAGAAATATATAAGTACGGATGGACTCCGGAAGCTCATAATGTTGAAGGATCCAGGACAAGTAACAGCTGAAGATTATGAAAATTATACTAACATCATGAGGAAGACGTTAGCATTCATTAAGGAGGATGGGAATGTCAAATCTAATAGAGGTGATAAGTATAAAATCTTTGTGAAGCCTATTTATGAAGGATGGCAGCAGAAAAATCAACCTCCAACCTCAGAGCAAGCGCAGGAGCGTCTTGGGGAAGGACTGCTTACGGGCGCCGCAGGCGCCCTAAGCGCGCAAGCGCGCACACCGAGCTTTGTGTTCTTACCTTCTGATGTCAATACGTTGGTAGACAAGCATCGTCTGTTGTTATTGCAAATGAGATCTGGAAATACGAATGTGTTCAACGAGTTGCAAGCGATTACTGATGAACTCGTAAGACTAGGTGTATTTGATGAGGTTATAGTAGAAAATATAAGCAAGTCGCTGCCGCTTCCATGAAATTTCCCCTCTATAACAAAAGATGAAGGTTGAATCTAAAAGTATTGTGATGTCCAGCAACGAGTCGAATCTCAAGCTGGATATATATCCCCCGATACAACTTGATAGAAACGCAACACATGAGTTGTCATTACTAAATTTAGACATGTATAACTCAATGCCTAATATTGATGAGCATAATCTTTTCGCATACAGTGTGGGTAATGAAGTGTTTACGATCACATTTCCAACTGGCGCTTACGAGATAGAATCGATCAACGAATTTCTGAAGAGACGCATCACAGAGGATCTATTCGATATTACAGCTAACCACACAACATTGAAATGTATCATTTACATTAAAAAGCCTGATATTGGTATTAGTTTTAATCATGAACGTTCATTGGGGTTTCTGCTATAGTCAGCGCAACGAGAAGTGACCGCTAAGGCGGGGTTAGGAGATTTCCCGGTGTTGCCACATCTCCACAGATAACACGGCCCGTACTGCTCACACTGAATGCAGTGTGAGGGGGAGGGGCCACAGAATAGATGTAGCGGCAACGTCGCTCTCTCTTGCTCATATGCCATGTCTATGACTCGAGGATACGAAACCTTTGTATAGAAAACATTGCTTTGATTTTTACCTCAATGGTGGTGTGTGACAAAAAATTGTAATATAATCATATATGGCAACATTATAAAATATAAAATAAAATTATAAGATAAAATAAAATTATAGAATAATTATATGTGGCAACACAGGGGGACTCCCAGTGCTCCGCCCTAACGGCCATTTCTCAATGCAACGAGTATAGGATTCGATAAGGAAGTTTTGATAGGAGTTGGTGAGTACCAAGGTAAGGCTATGGTGGATATCTTACCAGTCAATTCTATCCTAGTCAATTGCGATCTGATCGAGGGTTCTTATCTACAAGGTACACCAGCGCCTGTATTGTATAGCTTTTTCCCTGATGCACCCCCCGGGTTATAGAATTAACGAGAAACCTAATCCAACAATCTATCTTCCCGTCACATTACCTTCGGTGAATTCAATCCACGTTTGGTTAACGGATCAAGATGGAAATCCCTTGAATCTTCGGGGTGAAAGAATCACATTGAGACTACATCTGAAATCTACCCACTTCTGAGAAGTGTCATTTTTTTTTACTTCTATATAATAAAAGGAAACATGGAGTATTTACAATGGCGTGATCGTCTTGAAATCGATGAATCTGTAAAAAGATTTGAGTACCAAGAGTAAGAACCATATACAGGAGCTGATCTAAACAATCCTGGTGATATCCGAATTAACATTCAAAACCAAGATGAGTTTCTTCTTCCTAGTCGTAGTTACCTATACATTGAAGGGGCGCTGTTAAAGGCAGACAAGAAGAGTAGATTTAATCTGAAGGAGGATAAGATCTCGCTCGTTAATAATGGTTTGATGTACCTGTTCTCACGTGTTGATTATCAACTTGGAAATGAGACAATTGAAGGTTATTCTAACCCAGGTCACGCATCAACAATGAAAGGGTTACTAACCTATCCTACGCAATATCCTGAAGGTATGTCCTTCATGTGGTGTCCAGATTCTGGCACTGGTAAGACGGAGGATAATTATGGATTTACACAGCGTCGAGATATCCTCAATGATGGATCAGAGCAAGGAAATTTTTGTGGTATAATTCCTTTGACACATATGTTCGGATTCTGTGAAAATTATGATAAAGTGATGTATAGTATCAGACATCAACTCATTTTGAGAAGAGCTAGTACTAACGCTAATGCCATCCTGAAATCAGATGCGAAGAATGGGGGTGATGATAAGGTTCCAGATGAAGAGATTGTACTCACGAAGATTAGCTGGAGGATTCCACATCTGAAACCCTCGGATGACTATCTTGTTAAGCTGTCGCATGATATTCAATCACGAGTCAAGCTCGATATTAATTATCTGAATAGACAGTGTGAACGTATAGAAATGGATAATGGTCACACACAGCTCGATTGGCGACTGAACATTACAGCAGGAGCTGAAAAACCGAAATATATCATTCTTGGATTCCAGACAGATAAGGAGGATAAACAGACTGGGAACAGTACTACCTTCAATCACTGCAGCCTGAATAATGCCAACGTGTTTCTCAATAGTGAAAGATACCCCGAAATGAATCTTCAACTAGATTTTTATAGAAACATATACACGACCGCATACAAAATGTTGTGTGACTATATGGATACACTCGCGGGAGATAAACGCTGTGCGATTACCATGGGAGAATATAGATATTTGTATCCCTTATTCGTATTTGATGTGAGCAGGCAATCTGAGAAACTGAAAAATGCTGCGACCGACATTCGAATTCGAGCATCATTCAAGAAAACATCCCTAATAAAACGGTAGCCTATGCGTTGATTCTATCTGAGCGTATGATCAAACTGGAATCAGATGGAAGTAAGTTGAACATTGTTTAATGAGGATATTTACCTTTATATGATAAAAAGCATGGCATATACTAATGCAAACGTATACTTGTCAGTTAATCAACTGAAGAAGATAAAACAGGCTGTGAAAAAGGGCACGTCTGTAAGTCTTCGAATTTATCCAAAGATGAAGAGCAATACTTCACTATTACTGACAGAAGATAAAAATTCTAAGTTATTGCTGGGGAAGCCTTTCAATGTTAAAATGAGTATCACACAAGTGAAGACGTTATCGACGGGCGCCGCAGGCGCCCTAAGCGCGCAAGCGCGCAAACATGGAGGCTTTCTAATTACTATTCCAACATTATTGGCAGCTGCTGGAGCGGTTGGATTCCTTGCCGGAGGAGCGGCTGGGATAGCTAAGGCTGTGAATGATAAGAAAGCAGCAGACAAGCAGCTCAAAGAACTTATTAGACATAACAAGAAAATGGAGGGAAAGGTGAAGGAACAGGGACCTTAAAAAAAAAAGACAAAAAAAAAAAAGACCCAAAACTGGAAAGGGTTTGTATCTGAAACCATTCAAAAACTGAAAATCCCGATTCAACTTCTAAGTCAATATGATCTCACAGATATTATCAAACGATTAAGAATACCTAATTTGAAAGGTGTTTTCATGCATGATAATCTTCCAAAACAAGTTAGGAAAGACGGCAGCAAGCTGCCTAAGCGCGCCAGCGCGCAGGAATGCGGTATCTTGAATCTAGATTCCATTCACGGCTTAGGCACTCATTGGACTTGCTGGTTTAAGAAAGGTGCGACCTGTTACTATTTTGATTCATTTGGAATTAATCCACCAAAAGAATTTGAGAATTACATCATAAGGAGCGACTGTAACATTCTACATTCTACCTATCGAATACAGAAGATCGAAGAGGTAATTTGTGGCCATTTGTGTATTGATGTGTTATACGCGTTAACAGAGAAGAAAATGTCATTTGACGCTGTAGTTAGACATATATTTTTCTCCCGTTAATAAAAAAAGGATGGCAGTTAGCATATTTGGTTGTGAACCTAAAAACATAGGATCTGTTCAACGAGGACCACCCGGTATCGGATTCAATGTCGATAATGAAGGTAATTTTGATATCTGTGATAAGCGATTAGTAAATGTGTCATACCCTGAAGAGAAAAATGATGTTGCTACGGTTGAACATGTAGAAAAAATTAATAAAGATACTGCTAAAGCACTCACCGGTGAAATGAATGAATTAGAAAGCGTTACGAAGGATTGTGTGATGAGGTTGAGTGAACTTGAAGAGAGTGAAATGTATCAAGGGAATAAAATTGAAGAAATTCAAAACAGCATGAGAAGACTAAGGACATTTCACGCTAATACTAAGAAAGAAGTGGACGCTGTTAAGAAATTTCACGCTAATACTAAGAATGAAGTGGACGCTGTTAAGAAATTTCACGCTAATACTAAGAATGAAGTGGACGCTGTTAAAAAGGATTTGTATCAAGTCAGTAAAACTGTTAATGAAAAACTGGCTCTCGAAGTGGACGCTGTTAAAAATGATTTGCATGAAGTCAGTAAAACTATTAATGAAAAACTGGCTCTCGTTGAATATGAAGTAGATAAAACTGCTTTATATGCAAAACTGAAGAATGAAGTGGACGCTGTTAAAAATGATTTGCATGAAGTCAGTAAAACTATTAATGAAAAACTGGCTCTCGTTGAAGCAGATAAAACTGCTTTATATGAAAGACTGATTCTGCTAGATAAAAATATGAAGTGTTATGAGCCTTATCAGTAAATTTCATTAGGGCCTCCGGCCCCAGGGAGGTCATAAGATATATATTTTTTTTATCTCAAATATAAAAAAAGATGGCATCACAAAATAAAAGTTTTGAGGATTTATCACCTGAAGAGATTTCTCACATTTTTGAAAAGATAGAAGACGCCGCAGGCTCCTTAGAGCCTCCGGCCACAGGGCAGCGGAGCTGCTTAGAAACGATACAAGAGTGTGATCATGTGTTAGTAGAAGATGATTATGGACGGATGGTATGTTTGGAATGTGCCGTAATACAACCAGATAATTTAGTGGTTTTTGAAAACATTGACCGTATGAAGGTAAGAAGGAGAAATATTGATAATAGGGTGAAATATTTTCGACATTGCATTATTCAGTACGAGAACAAGCATAAAAATTGCCTATGGATCTGGTAAATCAATTTGAGGAACTGGTTAGGCTATATGACGAGATGTTTACAGCTGAGGGCAGCGACCTGCCTAAAACCCGTAAGAGCTTTCTGAATACACAGTATGTTCTATTTAAACTTTTGAAGATTAATAAACATCCTTGTCGAATTGAAGATTTTAAGATCATTAAGAATGTTCAAAGTAGACTTTATCGGCTGAAAGAAACCTGGACAGCGAAGCTATAGCGATAATCCCATACCACACTCCTGGTCATATGGCCATCTCCCGAAGGTTGAGTGTGTTTGAATTTTCCGCCAAAATCATCGGAAATTTAAAATTCCCGGCTCTGTGCAGGCATGCGCATTGTCGACTCCACCTCCCCCTTCCTATCCCCTCCCTTCTTAGCCGGCTAGCTCGAGCCGGGGCCACTGATCTAGATATAACTGGATCACGGATCGCTGTCGAGATTATGAGGTCGGCGGCAGCCATGATGTTAGTACCAAAACAAAGTCGCGCCACGCGATCACTGATCTGATACAGTTACAGTTCTCGGCAGCTTTCGCTCCCATATACATATTCAACGATCATTTTACAATGCCAACTTGTGCTGCATTCAACTGCACCAACCGGAGAAAAGGTGGATGTGAGCAGTCCTTCCACTCGTAAGTAAATTAAGGTTTTATTACCCAAAACATCCCGATACCTATCAACAAATGATGCGGCCATCAGGAGCCATAAAATGTTGCCCACCAACTGTTTTGTTAGGTGTTGTCATGTTAATGCTTTGTATTTATTATCGTAAGAAATAGAGATCTAGCAGCAACCCATTTGTCACGAATGTAATCGTGGCAATAGCAGGATAGATATTTATCATTTAAAAATATCTTATAAGGCTCAAACGCTGTCCAGAGCTGTGTAGCTGTATAGAACCAGTTGTTCTTCCTGATTACATGTGTAGGCTTTTTCTATATTGTGAAGTGAGGAATTCATATTAGATGGGCTGAATTACTATTCGGGGTCCGTTCAAAAATTATGTAACGTTTTTTCTGGTGAAATTCGACACCCCCCACCTCATGTAACATTGCGTAACACTGGGTGTTACATCTCCCTGTATTACATAACACTGATTACAACTAATTACAACTCGGCACCCCCATCAAGTGTAGGCCAGATCCGCCAAACACCCCTCCCCCTTGACTTCTCACCAAAACATACTCATTTTTATTTGTCCTGTGTGAAATTGTTTACGATTGCATCAAAGAATGAAACATGGTATGATGTTTTTGGATTTTTTTGCTCGATATTTATTGCTCGATCTGTTAAGGATATGCTATTTCAGTGCATAATTTATGACATAAATTAATAAATGAATATAAATAACCATTATTAGCGTTGCGTAGCACTGTTGAAAACACCCCCACATCCTCGTAACGCATCGCATCTACCATGCACCCCCCCCCCCGCGTTACATACTCTTTGAATGGCCCCTTACATGTTCACCACTTTAATGCGATATTTTACTATTTGAAACAATTTAGATCATAGATATGGCAATTTCTCTATCTTTCCACATGTTCGACACAACCCCGGATTCTAACCTCATCGTCAATTTGATCAAGTGTATCGTCACGTGCTTCTGCAAAATCAGGCTCCATCATATCTCCAAATTGTATTCTAAAAAAGTAAACGATGTCAAAGTGAGGAAGGAGTTATCAAAACTTGTTTTATTCAAGCACCAATAACGATAAGCAGTACAGTAATCAAATGTTATAGGTATATTTATTCCGTTAAATGCTAGTATAGATCTATTATTATCCCTATAATATTTTGACTATATATCATTATCCCATTTGTTGTCTGCGTAACATTCCCTTGAAGTTATAATATATACTGGAATTATAATTTGTCAGTGCCAACTCATCCATATACTGTACATGCACAAGTTTATGTATATAAATGGTTATTTCTGCCAGAGGTAATAAATATCAATATATTGTTTTATTGTGATGATGCTATTTTGATATACACCTTGTATACGTATGTACGTACGTATGTATGTATGTATGTATATGGAGGGCCCAGCAGCGACGAATTGTGTGGCCATTATATACCCAATCATGCTTGGTTCACAGGCCACGAGAGTATCACGACAGCTCCCATGACACTGATCTAAAAATGGTGTTATAATGACCGGCGGAGCGGTTCACACTAGCTGTTTTGGTACTTCCATTATGGCGGCCATGTCCCGCCCGCTGGCCTCACTCCTGGGGCAGCCCACGGCCCGTATACGCTATCCAGGTGTTATATAGATCAGTGGCCGGGGCCCGGGCGTCGCGTCATTTAGATCGCGGAAATGGGACCTAGTGGTTAACTCGCTACCCACATGGGAGCAGGCGGTCCCGTTTCCTGCTGGTTAATCGCCTGTTAGTTTTATCGCTTTCCGCTTGGCTGCTGGTTTGTCCCATTCTTCGACTACCCTATTAGTGATCCAAATGTCAATCCGTCCCCGTCTTCGAGCCAGCGTTGCCGTTTCGTGGAAATATCGCTCATGGTGACGGAATCTAGCGAGAGTTGGCAACTGGCGTGGATAATGTGGACGGATTTCTACACAGTGTGGAAAAATATTTCCACATTTTCTATCTGCTTTGGGGCCTCTAGTTTATTGTATGCAAAGTTATGTTTAGTTAATGTTATACGTAAAATGGATTGCTGATAACCCAATTTTCCATAAACTAACAGTCGTAAAATTGCAATGATACAAGAGAAGGGTGTTATACGTAAAATGGATTGCTGATAACCCAACTTTCCATTAAATACCTATATCTATAAACTAAGTCGTAAAATTGCAATGATACAAGAGAAGGGTGTTATACGTAAAATGGATTGCTGATAACCAAATTTTCCATTAAATACCTATTTACACTAACAGTCGTAAAATTGCAGTGATACAAGAGAAGGATGTTATACGTAAGATGGATTGCTGATAACCAAAATTTCCATTAAAAACCTATTTACACTAACAGTCGTAAAATTGTAATGATACAAGAGAAGGGTGCTTAGCAGAGGAAGGTAACATGGTCAAGGTGTAAGTTTGTGAGGTCCAGTTATTCAGCTGAAAAGGAGCAGTGTAACAACACGATGTCCAGCAGGGGGATCGCTCCCGTCCTCGTAGAGGGGTGGTATTAGCGACCATTCTACTCGCATGCTTCATCGCCGAGCATAACCTTCCATTCAGTACAGCTGACCACTTAGTTGAATTAATGAAGATGAACTTTTCCGCCTATGTTCATTTCTATCACCAAAAAATGTTTTAGATATAAACACAAGAACAGCCCTACCTTCTCTCACAAATTTAGTTCAAGCAGTACCTCGCATTTACGATTTTGATGTCCAAATTCTAGACAATGAATGGAGGAACCTAGATTCCGTAACTTTGCCGCAAGACTTGGTACCCGACTGTAATATTTTAGAGTTCTATGAAAAACTAGGGAAAGTAACAGACAACGATGGCACACATCATTTTCAGTATCTGTGTTCCTTTATAATGCAGGTCTTGTCTCTACCAACTTCAAATGCTGATGCTGAGAGACTATTCTCAAAGTTGTCATTAATGAAAACAGACTAGGAACAGGATGCAGCTACCATCGACAAATGCACTAATTTTAGTGTCAGAAGCTGTCAGGGAGAAAGGTACTTGTGTGAGCTTTAAGCCATCTCAGTTAATGATAAACTCCATACATTAACCATGTAATTGCATTCTCTCTCTCTCTCTCTCTCTCTCTCTCTCTCTCTCTCTCTCTCTCTCTCTCTCTATGAGAAAGTATATGTTCTTGTACTCTATAGTATAGATATATGCGTACATTTTCATCCCTCAAAAAGTATGTTCTAATACTTTGAGTATAAATATGTTGTGTGTATAATGTTTGTTGATTTGTGACTTGTGTATGTCCACTTGTGATTCCACCATCAGAAATTAAGTGTGTATTGTTTCATGTATTATTACGTCACCTGCTTATAATATAAAGTCTGTATTTATAGCTTTCCCTGCGAATTTCTTTAAATCATTGGAGGCATAGTGTTGGAGCTACTTTGTGGTGATATTGCAGAAAACTTTCCTTTGTGTGTGTCACCGATCCCTCTATGTATTATCTATGTTTTCTTTCTCGTTTAATGTTTACAGAACTCTGTTGGTGGCAATACTCCTATTCCACATTGTTGTGTGTGCCCGTTAAGCCGATAGAAATTCCGTCAATCACAAACATAGAATAGCTTAGTCACTGTTCAGTTTTCGATCAAAGAAAACGTGCTGCTTCGAGCCGTCCCTGGTAAACAACCCGGGTTCTCTCGGAGGACAGGGGACGTGTCTTGGTACGGAGTGTGGCGCCCCCCAGGGTCATCAGGCCTCTCGGCAGCCCCATACCTCCTACCATCATCGGTCCTCTATTGCCTCACGGTTTGTATCAGGCCCTAGGCGTAGACTTTGACCATATACGATCGCAATCCGTCCCCGTCTTCAGGCCGTCCGTGGTAAGAACCCGGGCCTCTCGGAAGACAGGAGGACGTGTCTTATGGTACGGAGGGTGGTGCCCCCCAGGGTCATCAGGCCTCTCGGCAGCCCCATACCTCCTACCATCATCGGTCCTCTATTGCCTCACGGTTTGTATCAGGCCCTAGGCGTAGACTTTGACCATATACGATCGCAATCCGTCCCCGTCTTCAGGCCGTCCGTGGTAAGAACCCGGGCCTCTCGGAAGACAGGAGGACGTGTCTTATGGTACGGAGGGTGGTGCCCCCCAGGGTCATCAGGCCTCTCGGCAGCCCCATACCTCCTACCATCATCGGTCCTCTATTGCCTCACGGTTTGTATCAGGCCCTAGGCGTAGACTTTGACCATATACGATCGCAATCCGTCCCCGTCTTCAGGCCGTCCGTGGTAAGAACCCGGGCCTCTCGGAAGACAGGGGGACGTGTCTTATGGTACGGAGGGTGGCGCCCCCCAGGGTCATCAGGCCTCTCGGCAGCCCCATACCTCCTACCATCATCGGTCCTCTATTGCCTCACGGTTTGTATCAGGCCCTAGGCGTAGACTTTGACCATATACGATCGCAATCCGTCCCCGTCTTCAGGCCGTCCGTGGTAAGAACCCGGGCCTCTCGGAAGACAGGGGGACGTGTCTTATGGTACGGAGGGTGGCGCCCCGAGGGTCATCAGGCCTCTCGGCAGCCCCATACCTCCTACCATCATCGGTCCTCTATTGCCTCACGGTTTGTATCAGGCCCTAGGCGTAGACTTTGATCATAAACGATCGCAATCCGTCCCCGTCTTCAGGCCGTCCGTGGTAAGAACCCGGGCCTCTCGGAAGACAGGGGACGTGTCTTATGGTACGGAGGGTGGTGCCCCCCAGGGTCATCAGGCCTCTCGGCAGCCCCATACCTCCTACCATCATCGGTCCTCTATTGCCTCACGGTTTGTATCAGGCCCTAGGCGTAGACTTTGACCATATACGATCGCAATCCGTCCCCGTCTTCAGGCCGTCCGTGGTAAGAACCCGGGCCTCTCGGAAGACAGGGGACGTGTCTTATGGTACGGAGGGTGGCGCCCCCCAGGGTCATCAGGCCTCTCGGCAGCCCCATACCTCCGGCCATCAATGGTCCTCTCACGCTTCACAGCTTGTTCCGTCAGGCCCTAGGCGTAGACTTTGACCTTATGCGAACATAATCCGTTCCCCATACGTCTTCGAGTCGTCCGTGGTAAGAACCCGGGCCTCTCGGAGGACAAGGGGACGTGTCTTATGATACGGAGGGTGGCGCCCCGAGGGTCATCAGGCCTCGGCAGCCCCATACCTCCGACCTTCAATGTTCTAACGCCTCACGGCACCACCCTCCTTCCATATTTCTTAAAAATTACCACGTTACCACATAGCGCTTCTCATGAGCCACAGCCAACCTCTTATCAACTTCACCTGGCTTGAGTTTAAAGATGACTTACCTGATGTTCCACCCCCAAGTAAAACACAAAAGAACTTTAGGCTTAGGGAGTCTAGTTAGTTAGAATTAGTATAAATTAGTTCAAAGATAAACTACAAACATTCAGCGTAATGAGAAGAGGAAAATCAGTTTTAAATAGTACATTTTAAGTTGACGCAAAGTGCTAGGTATTACATAAATAAAATGCCTTGACCCTAAAAAAAAAAAGACTCAGGTCGAAATGGACATGACTTTTCCTATTTAACTTAAGCTAATCTATAATCATAATGGTCAAGAATTTTACCATCTTAAAATTAATTTCAACGCTCACTGTGACTCAGGTCGAAATGGACATGACTTTTCCTATTTAACTTAAGCTAATCTATAGTCATAATGGTCAAGAATTTTACCATCTTAAAATAAATTTCAACGCTCACTGTGACTCAGGTCGAAATGAACATGACTTTTCCTATTCAACTTGAGCTAATCTACAGTGATGATGGTCGAGAATTTTACCATGTTAAAATTAATTTCAACGCTCACTGTGCCTCAGGTCGAAATGAACATGACTTTTCCTATTCAACTTGAGCTAATCTACAGTCATGATGGTCGAGAATTTTACCATGATAAAATTGATTTTAACACTCACTGTGACGCAGGTCGAAATGGACATGACTTTTCCTATTCAACTTAAGTTAATCTATAGTCATGATGGTCAAGAATCTTACCATGTTAAACTAATTCAACGCCCACTGTGACTCAGGTCGACATGAACATGACCTTTCCTATTCAACTTAATTTAATCTACAGTCATGATGGTCGAGAATTTTACCATGTTAAAATTAATTTCGACGCTCACTGTGACTTAGGTCGAAATGAACATGACTTTTCCTATTCAACTTAAGCTAATCTGTAGTCATGATGGTCAAGAATTTTACCATGTTAAACTAATTCAACGCCCACTGTGACTCAGGTCGACATGAACATGACTTTTCCTATTCAACTTAATTTAATCTACAGTCATGATGGTCGAGAATTTTACCATGTTAAAATTAATTTCGACGCTCACTGTGACTTAGGTCGAAATGAACATGACTTTTCCTATTCAACTTAATTTAAGCTACAGTCACGATGGTCCAGAATTTTACCATGTCAAAATTTATTTCAACGCTCACTGTGACTCAGTGATGTCACGGTATGATAAGATGACGTCATTATGTGATAATTTGATGTCATGTAGTCCTATGACGTCAATTTGTGTCCTTGTGACGTCACGAGACTATCCTATGGCGCCATGATCAATCCGGTGACGTCACAGTATAATCACATGATGTCACTAGGTATTAAACATATAGAAGTCCGCTTGTGGGTGATGAGACGTCACAAATTGCCATAGCATACTATTGGATGAGGACGCTCGCCACGGGCTTCGAGGACTTTCCGCGGGAAGACTTGGGGTGAGTTGGATACATACCGAGGGTCCAGGCCCGTCTTCGTGGGAGACGCTCAAGGAACGTCTTCACCCAGGACGAAGCCTCTTGACTAACGCCCACGGACGAGGTCGCTCGGAAACGAACTCGGCCTCGCATACTCCCTTTCGGTCTCTCGCTTACCCCGAGGATCTTCACGAAACTAGTCAGAGTGGTAGGCGTACGTTGGACGGAAGCAAGCGTCTCCACACTCATGTTCCTAGACGGCTAGTTGATGCATTTGCCCACCGGGGAGGGTGCATCGGCCGACATCTCAGTGGCTCTGAGAGTGTTGGCGGACGTGGAGTTCGGGGTGGACTGGAACGGGTCTGCCCTTGCTCCCACACAGAGACTTTATTGGCTCGGGATTGAGTGGGACACAGTTAGCGCTCTTTGGGCGCTCCCCTGCGCCAAGAGAGCGTGTTTCTCTCACACGTCCTCCCACCTTCGGTGGCCGGGGGGGGGGGGTTGCCTCAACTTCGCGACCCCGGCCCTTCCACTGAGCCGCTTGGGGCGCCGACGGCTGGTACGGGAGGTCGACAGGAGCATACTGCTTCTCCCGCGTGACCTGCCCGGGCCGATACCCTCAGCACTCCACAGCTTGTTGCGTCCCTGGCTTCGGTCGGGGCCCCTACGCCGGTCGCTCTATCCAGGTTTCAAGAGACCTACGTAGTGTAGCAACTACGCCCACAAGTGCTCGAGTCGCTCTCCCTTCGCTACGGCACCCCAGAGGTGGACCTGTTTGCCTCCCCAAACACGACCCAGCTCCCCCTCTACCTCACCTGCATTCAAAGGACACGCACAGGAGGCCCAGACGCTTTCACGGAGGACTGGAACAGCTGGAGGTACGTATTCATTTTCCTCCTCCAGCGACACTAGTCCTCCTGAAGGTGATGCAGACCCTCAGGTCCTTCAAGGGTCAGGTCCTCCTGATAGCTCCCTACTGGCCAACCCAGCCGTGGTTCGGGGAGCTAATGCGATGGGGCCCTTCTCCCCTTCTACTGGGGTCAGCCTGCCTAGCCAACAGCCTTACCACGCCTCTCCAAGCGTCACTCCAACTTGATGCTTGGAGTTTCTACGGGGAGCTCTCAGCCAACTCTTCTCTACAGAGGCAGCAGACAAGATGCTCAGAGCTCACCTTCCGTCCTCAGTGCGGCAGTGTGGGTCCTGCTGACGGAGATTCCGGAACTGCCTTCGGAAACGCGCGATGGTGACCATCTCCGCCAGCATGGTTCCGGACTTCCTGACTTGGCTGGCTACCTCCACCAACAGGGCAACGGCGACTATCTTGCCTCACTATACAGCCCTCACTGATCCGCTACGCTTGGGCATGAACATCCGAGTGCCACAGAGGGTGCGAACCCTCCTAATGAAGGGGATCAGCGCCTCGAGAGAGCCGAGACATCAACCGGTCCTGGCCTGGTCCTTGCATCGTGTTCTGCAGTACCTGGCGTTCGAAAGGGCCATTATGGAGGAAGAACACTTCCCTCAACGTGTCGTCTTTCTGCTCGCCTTGACTACGGACTACAGGGCTTCACAGCTGGCGGCAATCACCCGCCACCCCTCCGTCTCCAAACTGGAGGAGGACAGCTCGGCCCTAACCCTCTCTCCATCACCAACATTCCTGGCCAGGAACGGCCGAGCGGACGACATGATTGGCCCTCTCAGAATACAATCCTTCCGGGAGGGAGGACGCCCACATCCACTGCGCCCGGTCCGTGCGTTCGAAGACTGCGTGGAGCACACGGAAGAGATTTCTGAGGATCATCTCTTCTACAACTCGAAATTTAGGATTACTCTAACCCCGAGGTCCCGGGCGCACTTGCCTTTCCGCTTTTGGGAGAGAGCCGACCCGGGCCATGCCCCGCACGCCCACAGCATCAGGGACTTTGTGGCATCGCTGGCGTTTCTCCGCACCCACTCGGTGGAGCGGGTGCGGGACCTAGGGGCTGGACATCGACGACTCCCTTGGGGACACGGTGTCTCTACCACTCGGTCGCCCCTGTCCCATGTGTTGCCATGGAAACGGCTCCACCCCTCTCATCTCAAAAAAAAAAAAAAAAAAGGGAGTGGAGGGGGGCAAAGGCCGACCGAGGAGTGGGGAGTGGCCAGGAACCGCTGAACAGGATACAAATTTCGTATAATTTACGCATCGTGTGAACAGTGCAATGTTGTGCATGTCACATTCTTCGGCGTGGGTACTTGACGTTTCTTTTTCCCCTCTACTGAGTGATAAAATTAACAAGACTCCCATAGGAAAGACACACGTAATAACGGTTTGAATCAGGCTTCACCTCTCCTCCCACCTGTCCTCGTCTCATGCATAGCTTTGCTGTGCAGGTTTCTTTCAGCCGATAATATTTCTTTGTCGCGGCTCGTGCCGCTTAAATTGTTCTTATCGGCTTAAGAAACCTGCACAGATTTAGGGTCCCTCCCTCCTCCCACAGGCGAAGCCTTCATTTCTCATTGAAGTGACGCGACGCCCGGCTCGGGCTAGCCAGCTAAGAAGGGAGGGGATAGGGAGGGGGAGGTGGAGTCGACAATGCGCTTGCCTGCACAGAGCCGGGAATTTTAAATTTCCGATGATTTTGGCGGAAAATTCAAACCACACTCAACCTTCGGGAGATGGCCATATGACCAGGAGTGTGGTATAGGATTATCGCTATAGCTTCGCTGTGCAGGTTTCTTAAGCCGATAAGAACAATTTAAGCGGCACGAGCCGCAACAAAGAAATATTTTCATGACAGAGTATGTGGGAATTTGTTTGAAAAGTTAGGTTGGGAATTTACACCTATCATGAATTCCTCAAAGAATCCGAAATGACTTTGATGGAAGGTGCATAACCACTTCTCCACCCCGTATTGGGAATCATAACGAAAGTAGTGATGAGAAAGTTTAGCATTTATTTATATTCTAATTAACAGGAATATAAATCTAAATTATTGAGGTGCACTCTGGCCCCTTCTCAAGATGGAAGCGGCTTAGGGCCTCCGGCCCCAGGGCAACGGAGCTGCTTCAAGATGTGCAGTTGGAGAGGGTAGTATGGAGGCAGGGGCGCTTTTACCTAACTGCATGGGTGCCGCAGGCGCCCTAAGCGCGCAATCATAAAAAAGTATCTTTAAATCATTTTTAAATCATTATAAGTTTAACCATGTGGTGGTTCAATCTAACCATGATATATTTAAATTAGATTTCATGGTTGAATCTAACCATGATATATTGAATAGATTTCGTGGTTGAATCTAACCATGATATATTGAATAGATTTCGTGGTTGAATCTAACCATGATATATTTAAATTGGATTTCATGGTTGAATCTAACCATGATATATTTAAATTGGATTTCATGGTTGAATCTAACCATGATATATTTAAATTGGATTTCATGGTTGAATCTAACCATAATATATTTAAATTGGATTTCATGGTTGAATCTAAACATGAAATATTGAATAGATTTCGTGGTTGAGAGATGGTTAAAATGTGATGTGTTCGGACTGTCCTTTTCATACTACTTATATATATATATATATATATATATATATATATATATATATATATATTATATATATAATATATATATATACATATACATATATACATATACATATATATACATATACATATATATATATATATATATATACACATATGATATATACATATATATATATACATATATGCATATATATATATATATATATACATATGCATATATATATATATATATATATATATATATATACATATATATATATATATATATATATATATATATACATATATATTTACATATATATATACATTATATATACATATACATATATATACATATATATATATATATATATATATATATATATATATATATATATATACATATATATATATATATACACACATATATACATATATATATATATATACATATATATACAGACATATATATATATATATATATATATATATACATATATACACATATATATACATACACATATATATATATACACATATATACACATATATATATACACATATATATACATATATATACACATATATATATACATATATATATACACATATATATATATACACATATATATATACATATATATATATACATATATATATATATACATATATATATATATATATATATATATATACATATGTGTATATATATGCATATATATGCATATATATACATGTATAACTGTATGTATATATATGCATATATGTATACATATACATATATATATATATATATACATGTATATATTGTATGTATATATATGCATATATGTATACATATACATATATATACATATACATATATATACACATATATATATAATGTATATTTATATATATATATGTATATATATATATATACATATGTATATGTATATATATGTATATACACATATACATATATTTATATACATACATATACCAAGGCTTTTTCCCCCTTACTAGGGAGGTAGCCAAAAAGGAAAAGGCATGAAATCATTCCCACCCATTCCATCCCTGAAAACACTCCACACCCCTCCACCCTCCCTCCCATCTTAGCACCTCCCGGATGACGGGTCATCCCTGCACCTTGTCCACTGCCCTGGAGAAGTAGTGTCGCAAAACACAGCACATCCACAGCAAGGCCGCTTCATTAAATCGGCGACCCCCCCTCTCCGTCCCCCCATATAAAGGAGAGGACGGGGAGAAATCCCCTCAGGCTGCGTCAAAATTCCGCTCACACACCACCTCACCCCCCATCCATTCCACCTCATGCATCATGACATCATCCATATACAACCATTCTCCATTCACCCCTCTCTTCTGTCCTCTCCCGTCCTTCCTGAACAGACATTCCCCTCTTCCCCAAAGCCCCCTTCACCCCATCCATCCATCTCATCCTAGGAAGTCCCCTCATGTTCACTCCCTCCACATCTGCCTTCCATACCTCCTTTACTAGTCTTTCTTCACTCATTCTTTCCATGTGTCCAAACCATCCTAATACTCTTTCATCAACCCTATCTCCCAACTCCCTTTCCAACCCTGTTCTCCTCATTTCTCACTCTATCCATCCTAGTAACCCCCATCATACTTCTCAGACACTTCATCTCAAACACATTCAAACTCCTTCTCTCTTCCTCTCTTATGTTCCATGTTTCTGCTCCATACAGTGCTGTTGGTACAATCACTCCTTCATTCAGTCTCCTCTTAGCATCCATTACCAAATGTCTATTCCTCATTGCACTTTTTAATCCACCAAGGCATTTACTCGCTTCTCTCAATCTACATTCTACCTCCACCTTTTCCTGCCACATTTGCACCCAAGTATCTAAAACTATCCACTTCCTTCAGTTGCTCTCCCTTAATGCTCACTTCCAGTCGACTGCCACTTTCACCCCTTGTACATCTCATCACCTTACTTTTACCCACATTTATCTTCAGCTGTCTTCTATCACACACTCTCCCAAACTATGTCACCAACTTCCTCAATCCCTCCTCCAATCCTGCCACAAGCGCAGCGTCGTCCGCAAACAACAGCTGGCTCACCTCCCACTTTTCTCCATTTTCTTTAACCATCTCCAATCCCTGACCCACTACCCTTGCATTTACCTCTCGCACTACCCCATCCATGTATAAGTTGAACAGCCAGGGTGACATAACGCATCCTTTTGTAAGTGCATTTGGGCCTGGCAGTGAGAAGAGTGTAGAAGAAAGGGAGGCCTTTTGGATAGAGAGTTTAGGGAGAAGTGTAAATGTAATAGTACTGGGAGACCTTAATGTTAGGGTAGGAAAGGATCCAATTGATGGAGTGGTTGGGAAATGTGGAGTTCCAGGAAAAAATCGTAGTGGAGAGTTGATGGTGGAAATGTGTCTAGAAAGAGAGTTGATGATGGCAAATACAGTTTTGGAAGAAAGTCAAGCATAAGTACACATGGGAGAGGGTGGTGGAGGGAAGGGTGGTAGATAGAGCCTTAATGGACTATGTAGTGGTAAATAGGATTATGATAGGAAGAGTTAAGGATGTACATGTGCTAAGGGGAGAGGGTGGGGGAATATCAGATCATTTTCTAGTGGAAGGTAAGTTGAGAGTGGAGGACAGATGGAGAAAGAGGAAAGGGACAAAAGGTAGGGAGGTGCTTAGAGTGAACTCTTTAAATGAAGAGGAAAAGGAGAAGTACAAGAAGAAACTGAAGGAGGAGTGGGAGGGAGTGAAGGATAGAGTAGAGGTAGGTGTGGAGAAGGAATGGGGATGGTTGAAGGAGGGAGTCACAAGGTGTGCAAGGATGGTGTGTGGAACAAGGACGGGAGGAAATAGAAGGAAGGGTAGTGAATGGTGGGATGAGGAAATGAAGAAGGTTGTAGAAGAGAAGAAGTGAGCTTACACAGATTGGTTACAAAATAGGACGAGGGAGTCATATGAGACGTACAAAGAAAAGAAAAGTAAAGAAAAAGGTAAAGGAGGCAAAGAGGAGAGCAGATGTAAAATGGGGTAAGAGTATGACAGAAAATTTTGAAAGTAATAAAAAGATGCTTTGGAAAGAAATTAAGAGAGGAAGAGGAGGCGAATCAAGTAGAGAAGAAAAGGTAAAAGGTGCAGATGGAGAGATGATAATGGAAGAGAAGGCAGTAAGGGGAAGATGGTCAGAATATTTTAGGGAGTTGCTAAATGTGAAGGAGGATAGGGAGGGAAAGATAGCTGCAGTGGGAAATGCTAAGAAAATGAGAGTGATGAGTGAGGAAAATGGAGGAGAAATAGGGAAGGATGAAGTGAAGGCAGCAGTTAAGATGATGAAAGCAGGTAAGGCACCTGGTCTGGATGGATGCCATGAAGAATGTCTTAAAAAAGGAGGTACAGTGATGGTGGACTGGTTGGTGAGGTTATTTAATGTTTGCTGGAGAGAAGGTAGAGTGCCAGAGGACTGGAGGAGTGCTTGTATAGTTCCACTTTACAAGGGAAAGGGGGACAAGTGTGAATGTAGTAGTTTCAGAGGGATTAGCTTGTTAAGTGTAGTTGGGAAGGCTTATGGGAGGATCTTGATTGAGAGGATTAGGAGAGGAACAGAGGGAGTAATTGGTGAGGAACAGTGTGGATTTAGGACAGGTAGAGGTTGTGTAGATCAGATTTTTGTGGTAAGACAGATATGTGAGAAAGCTATAGGAAAGGGGAAGGATGTTTTTTGGGCCTTTATGGATCTGGAAAAGGCTTACGACAGGGTAGGCAGAAAGGCACTTTGGGAGGTTATGCGGATATACGGGATAGGAGGAAAGCTTTTGGGAGCTGTCAAGAGTTTTTATGAGAGTAGTAGAGCTTGTGTCAGGATTAGAAATGGAGAGAGTGAGTATATATATACATATATATATACAGTAAGTGTTCTGAGTTCGTACGATTTTAAGTATCAGTGGTCGAGCGGTGTAAGGCGGTAGTCATGGCGCGCCTCTTGTCGTCATGTACAGCGCAGGTTCGAATCCTTGCGCGATGGTCATAAAAATGATCTGATTAATGTTGCTGTCCACTAGCGAATTCCTCGTATGGTTACAATGACGAAGTGTGAAAAGGATTCGATCTGGTCCTTACCCCTCCCACGAGTGTGCTTGGTCGTATGGTAAAAATGAGAATAGGGTAGCATGTAGTGACCTTCTCAATCTCGAGAACCAGTAAGTGTTCCGAGTTCATACGATTTTAAGTATCAGTGGTCGAGCGGTGTAAGGCGGTAGTCCTGGCGGGCCTCTTGTCGTCATGTACAGCGCAGGTTCGAATCCTTGCACGATGGTCATAAAAATTATCTGATTAATGTCGCTGTCCACTAGCGAATTCCTCGTATATATATATATACATACATATATAGATACATATATATACATACATATATAGATACATATATATACATACATATATAGATACATATATATACATACATATATATAGATACATATAGATACATATATATAGATACATATATATATAGATACATATATATATACATACATATATAGATACATATATATATATATAGATACATATATATATACATATACTTATATATATATACATATACTTATATATATATATACATACATATATATACATATACTTATATATATATATACATATACTTATATATATATATATACATATACTTATATATTATATATATATACATACATATACTTATATACTATATATATATATATATATATATACATATACTTATATATTATATATATATATATATATTATATATACATTATATATATATACATATATATACATATATATATACATATATATATATATATACATATATATATATACATATACTTATATATACATACATATATATATATACATACATATATATACATACATATATATACATACATATATATATATACATACATATATATATACATACATATATATATATATATATATTATATATATATATATGCAATAAAAACACTAGGAGCGTGTGTTCACAAATGCATAAGTAACCACTAGGAAAAGTAAACCAATGAACCAGAGCACTTTCATATAATTACATCTTCAGTGCAGATACAAAGAAGGAATTATAAAATGAAGAAACAAGGTACAGAGTATATGACACAGGGAAGAGGGCATTCAGAGAGGTAGGGGAAGAAGTACACGTGACGGACGTTTGAACTGTCCTGATAACCAACAAGTATGGGACAACTGCTCATAATTTATATTATAATTTAAATAATTTTGAAATTTCATGAGGAATGTAACTATCTAATTTGTACAAACCTTGATGAAGATTAACATTTTATCCCCTTACTAGATTTGATCAAACTGCATTCAATTTAATTTCTTTCTGTTATGTTGTTGTTGTATGTGATGACTTTAGCATTATCCCAGTCAACTGGGTGGTTAAAATGGTTCATGTGGTTGAATATACCGCTAGATTGGTTTCCCTCTCTAACATATTTCTTGTGTTGATTCGTGTTTTGAGTGTTTTAGTAGTCTGACCAACATAAAACTGATTACATGATTTACAAGGTATTCTGTACACACACCCTTTATCACTATTGACAGAAATATTTATGAGCAATTGTCTTACAGTGTTCTTATTGTTAAAAACTACATTGATGTTAAATTTATGTAATATTTTTTAAATGTTTTGCAGGTTCTCTTGGTACGGTAGAATTAGCAAGTTATCCATATTGAAAGTTTGAGTTGACCCAAGGTTATAAAATGTCCTTTTAGCACTATTGTAAGCTGTGTCAAGAACATGTGTGGGGTATTGTAGCTTAGTACCAATGTCGTAAATACATCTTATTTCATCATCGATGTACTCTGAGCTGCAAATGCATAGGGCCCTGAGGAACATCGAAGAAAAAACAGATCTCTTTACACCATCAGGGTGTGAGGAATAATAGTGTATATATGAACATTGGTTGGTTTGTGATATATACTAAACTTCAACTCACTTTCACAGCGGTAGATATTGCAATCAACGAAAGGCAAAATACCTTCACTCTCTATCTCCACCGTGAACTTAATGGAACTGACCAAATTATTAAGTTTACATAAAAAAATCATTTACATTATCTTGAATGGGCCACAGACATAGGATGTCATCAATGTACCACACCCATGTTATGTTGTTGTTGTTGTTGTCGTTCCCTAGACTGTCTGTCCGAGCAGTCCCGTCTCCCCAAGGAAGGCCACAGCCGAAACTGGGTTTTCCCACAAATCCTTTATAGAGTGTATGTTGTGTTGTTCGCGTGCATGATTGTGTATAATGCAGTCTTCCATTATGTGTTGTATGGTATGGGGTGAAGTGTTACATCCTGGGCAGCTGTTCACAACACGGTCGTCCAGCCTCTTCTGGTAGCTTAGAAGTGCTGGGTGGTGACCGCATCGCAGTCTGGCCAAGTGGACTCTGTCCTTACGTGGGAGAGAGGATTCAGAAGGGTGGATATCAGGGGGTCTGGCATGCAGCAGTGTGTTGTCTTTCAGTGTGTTAATGGAGCGGTGAGTGATATGATTATGAATATGTCTCCGGAGGCTGGTATTCGGTGGTTGTGGAGGAAGAGAAGAGAGTATCTGTGTGTAATAAAGGTCTTTGGGTGTAGTTTTAATGTTTCTTGGTGTGTGTGGGTGTTCTGCTATGTAGTGTAGCGGGTGTGATGTGTTTGTGGTGGCTGCAGCAAGTGTTTGTGTGCCTCTCATGTCGAGGTGGTCTTTGACTTTGAGGACTTTTGTTTCATGGTGTAAATGGTCTGTAGGTGATGTATTTGTGCAGCCTGTAATTGTTTTTAGGGCTTTGTTTTGTAATATTTGAAGGGTGTTGTGGTGTGTCTCACTGAGATTAGGAGCCCATGCAGGACTCGCATAATTCATCACTGAGCGTATGCATTGTTTGTATATTGTTATATTAGTTTCTTTGTTTTGTCCAAATGTTGTTCCAGTGATTGACTTAAGTGCGTTAAGTCTAGGTGTGCATTTGTTTTTTATGGTTGTGAGGTGTTGTTTGAAAGACATGGATGTATCGTATGTTACACCAAGAATTTTCGGTGTGTTTGTGTGTGGTATTAGAGTGTTGTTGATGTAGAGATGAGGTATGTATTTGTGTTCTTTTGTCCAGTTGGTGAGAAGTGTTGCTGTAGATTTGGTTGGAGCTATTTTGAGTCTGTTTGTGATGAACCATGTGTTGAGTGTGTCAAGGTAAGGCTGGATTATTTCTGCAGCTTTGTCTGTGTTACGATGTGTGCATGTGATTGTTATGTCGTCTGCGTAGGAAGAGATTTGTATTTCTGAGGTGTCTGGCGTGGGTAAGTCCTGGAGCTGCAGCGTCTACGTCGTGGGACCACCCCCCAACCCCAAGAGTTGGGGGCCAAACAGCAGCATCTACCCCTGGCCATCAGCTCTACGCAGATGGCACCGATCCCATGTTATGTTGGGGGGAATGATCTTACTTAAAATTTTAGTTTCAAAGAACTCCATACATAAATTACTCAATACGGGGGGAGAGGATTACCCATGCTCATGCCAAATTTCTGAGAATAAAATTTATCATTAAATTGGAATTTGCAATCTTTAACACACAACTTGATCAGTTCAATTAAGGTGCCTGAAGGTAGTAAATCGTGCTTATTTAACTCTTCTTTAAGATAGATTAAAAGATCATCCAAAGGAACTTTCGTAAACAAACTAACAATATCATAACTTACCAATTTAAATTCATAATCTGGTTTTACCTCACTTTGTTAATGAGGTCTAAACTGTTCTTAACATGTGAAGTGGAAATAGTTCCAACTAGTGGACTAAGAATTGTTACCAACCATTTCGAAAGTTTATATGAAGCTGAACCTATTGAAGAAATGATTGGTCTTACCGGGTAATTTGGTTTAAGTGTCTTAATTAGACCATACATGTAAGGCAAAGGAGGGCTAATAGAAATAAACTTTTTAATTAGTTCACTATTTCCACTTAACAATTCTTTTATCTTCTTATTGAAATGGCTATTCACTGATTCAGTAGGATTCTTTAAAAGTTGGACATAAGTATCTTGATCTTTAAGTAGTTCATCCATTTTGTTTAAATAATCATTTTTGTTCATAATTACTATGGCGTTTGATTTATCAGCTTTTGTGATATGTAACTCTGTCCTTTTTGAAAGAATTAATAGCAATATTAAAACGTTCAGGACAGCTGGGAGGTACCTGATCTGCTAAAGCACTATAAACAATACCTTTATATATCCATCATCTATCATCATACCATCATCTATAGGCAGATCTTTATCACATTTTAAATTTCAAAAAGCTTTACCAATGTTAATGTTGTTAGATGGATTAGAATTATTGGCAAAGCTGAGCCCAAATCCTAATGCTGTGGATTGAGCCTTGTTTTCAACAGATTTTGTGTAATGTAAAAAAAAAAAGTTCCGGATAAGAAAGTTATTTTTTGGATAATGGAAAAAATGTGAATCCAAGAGATTTTTGTACATTTTCATGTTTTTTTTATATAAATTATATATATATATATATATATACACATATATATATATGCATATATATCTACATATATATATATACACACACACACATATATATATATATATATATATATACATACATATATATATATACACATATACATATATATATATATTCATATATTTTTTTGGATAATGGAAAAAATGTGAATCCAAGAGATTTTTTGTACATTTTCATAATTTTTGATATATGTGACAGCTGTAACTTGTGGGTCTTGTCTTGGTTCTAATATTTCAGAAATCGGTGTGTAGCCATCTTCTTTGGATTTCTATGAAACACAAATAAGGTGACATTCATTAAAATCTTTACACTGGTTGTTGTTAGTTTATTTTTGTGTAAACGTAACAAAGCAATTAAATTTGCATAAAAATTTAACATCATTTGACTATCAACTTTACAAAAATTAACAAAGTGAACACGAACTTTGATTAAAAATTGAATTATTTGTAAAGACATCAACAAATGCTCAAAGAAACCACGACACTTGTTAATTTTTTTCTTTGTTCAAACGATTAACTTTATAAAACTTTTGTACCATAGTTCCTGTTGCTGAAAGAATTTCTTGAATATTTGGTGATCTGAGCTTCAAGGGCAGCACTTCTTCACCAAAGAGAGTGCCACGGGAATGAATAAAACAGGCTAATGACAAGAAGGAAAAAAAAAAAAAAAAAAAAAATGTGCGGGAGTTCAAACGATTAAAAAAAAATCTTGATTATTTCTTTGGTTAACTCGTGCATCTGAATGCTGCTAAATGATTATTCACCAAAGGCAAAAGTGTAGGGGGGGAGGAGGAGGAAGAAGAGGAGGAAGAAGAGGAAGAGGAACTCAAAAGAGGTTCCTGAAGACCTTCCTGACGTAGGTCTCCACGAAGTCAGAGTTCGAAAGGATCCTGAAGACCCATCTGACGTAGGTCCCTACTAAGTCGGAGTTCACAGGATCCTGAAGACCCTTCTGACGAAGGTCCTCACGAAGTCGGAGTTCACAGGATCCTGAAGAGCTTTCTGACGTAGGTCCCCACTAAGTCGGAGTTCGCAGGATCCTACTTCTTGAAGCAAAGTGTGAGCCCATCGCTGATCTTGAGAAACGAGAGACCGATGCGGTCGTCCTTGTGTACGAAGGCGTTGAACTTCCGGATGGCCACCGTGTCCGGGGTATTGTCCTCCGGGTCGATGACACTCCCTCCCCAGAGGGTGTTGTCCACAGCGATGATCCCACCCACCCGCAGGAGAACGAGGCACTGCTCGTAGTACTGGAGGTAGCCAACCTTGTCTGCGTCGATGAAGGCGAAGTCAAAGGTTCCTGCTTGGCCTTCGTCGATAAACTTCTGTAAGGTCTCACTGGCGGGACCTATGTGGACGTCGATCTTCTCCCCCACACCTGCCTCCTTCCAGAAAGGCTGACCTGCAGGAAATTTGATCAGTCAGATTCTAGTGGCCTCAAGGTTCACAAAGAATTACAAAGGATTACAAAGGCGGATCATGCCCACAGGAGACCTTTTGGTCCATATCTAGGTCGGATGCGAAAAAATCATAATAAATCAATAAATAAAAAATATAATAATGTAAATAACAAATAAATTATATAGATAAATGCATAGGTATAGTTAAATAATAAACAAACAGGTAAATAGTAAATAATAATAATACATACATACATATACTAAGGCTTTTTTCCGCCTTACAAGGGAGGTAGCCATAAAGGAAAAGGCATAAAATCATTCCCACCCATTCCATCCCTGATTACACTCCACACCCCTCCACCCTCCCTCTTATCTTAGCACCTCCTAATAATAAATGAAAATCAAACAGACAAATGATAACAAAACAAAAACAAATATAAAATAAATTATAATCATTACAGCATCTTGCTTAGGTGTTTATCTAAATGATTCTTAAAGCTTCGAACTGAACTACATTGCAGTACCTCTGCAGGATGTTTATTCTATTCATTAACTACACGGTTGGTAAAGTTGTTTCTACCTACTTCCAAATTGAATCTATTTCTGGACAGTTTGAGACCATTGTTTCTTGTCTGATTCTCATTCGTTGTGAAAATTTGGTCACTTTTGATGTCAATTCCCTTTAGAATTTTAAAGACCTGTATCAAGTCACCTCTGAGTCTACGCTTTTTTAGGGAAAACAGATTCATATGTTTTAGTCGATTTTCGTACGATTTATTTTTGATATTTGGAATCAGTTTTGTGGCTCGCCGTTGTACTTTTTCCAGTCTGTCAATATCTTTCATGAAATTCGGTGACCATACGGAAACAGCATATTCCAAATGTGGACGAACTAAGGATTTATATAGCTTGTTAATGAGTGATGGACTTTTGAAATCAAAAGATCGTGCAATCAGTCCTAGAATCTTATTTGCTTTTTCAGAGGCTGAAATACACTGCTTGGGTGATTTGAGATCGTTACTGATAATTACGCCGAGATCTTTTTCACTATCCAATTTTGTTAACGATTTCCAAATAACTTGTAATCGTACTTACTGTTATTTTTACCTATGTGCATTACCTTGCATTTACTTGTGTTAAATTTCATAAGCCACTTTTCATTCCATTGCTGTAATTTATCTAAATCTTCTTGAATATCTAATTGGTTTAAGTGATCATTTGCCATTCCGCACAGTTTTGTATCATCAGCAAATTTGGAAACAATTTATTTTAGTCCATGGTCTATATCATTTATATATACTATGAATAGAAGTGGCCCAAGAACGGAACCCTGAGGAACTCCACTTGTAATATTTTTCCATCTAGAAGTTTTCCATTTAAAACAACTCTGTTTTTGATCATTCAACCAATTACTAGTCCAACTTAATAGGCTACCACTTATTCCGTGCGAAGCTAATTTAGTAAGTAGTCTTTCGTGGGGGACGGTATCAAAAGCTTTTGCAAAGTCTAGATATATTAAGTCTATATTGTTTCTTTTGTCATAATTTGAGATAACTGTGTTGTAGAATTCGAGTAAGTTAGTCACGCAAGAACGTGTCCGTTGAAACCATGCTGGCTATCATTTATCAAACGTTTACTTTCTAAATGATGTTCGATAGCATCTCTGATGATAGTTTCCATTATTTTTCCTACGATTGAAGTCAAACTTGTTGGCCTATAGTATTTGGTTTCTTTTTGTCACCTTTTTTGAATATGGGAGTAACGTTAGCTAGCTTCCATTCCCTTGGGACATCTCTGGATATGATGGATTTCTTGAAAATAATTTCTAATGGAACAACAACATCATTTTTCATTTCCTTTAAGATTCTTGGATGCCAACCGTCAGGCCCTGGTGTTTTATTAACTTTGAGTTTATCTATACACCTCTTAATTTTTTCTTTTGTTATATTTACCGTAGTAAGTTTACCCTAGACTTTTCACAGGTTTTAGTTTGGAGTTCACTTTGAGGCGTTTCGTTTACGAATACAGAGTTAAAATAATTGTTTAAAATATTACACATTCCTTCATTTGAATATTCAAGTTGACCGCCAGCATATAATAGTGGACCAATGTGATTCCTAACAACCTTTTTACCTCTAATGTAACTATAGAATTCTTTGGGATTCTCTTTGGATTTATCAGCGATGTTCATTTCGTATTGTCTTTTTTAAATCTCTCTGTATTGATACATAACTTTCATAGTCATTAGATGCACCTGTAGTGACGTGATGTATCCTACGACCCGTCACACACTGATCTAAGAAATCTTCAAGTTCCTGTAGTTGGCAAGCGTAGTTCGCAAGGGCGGGACTGCCAGCCAGCGGTCAGCCAATCAGGAACTTGGAAAGCTCCTCACGTTCCCGCCAGCCTCCCTTAAAAGGTCGGCGTTTCGCCGAGATAGGCAGAACAGTATCGACTAGCACATACAACAACATCTCCTCGTCCAATCTTCTAGCCGTCCCATCGAGCCTCGCCGTCATCATCTGCCACCGCCTCGCTGACGTTAGGATCCACGTCCAGCTACAACCATAAGCTCCACTAAGCTGTGGTCTTAGTCCGAGCTTCACCTATATTTCTCATGTGATACTTCCAGTGTCGCACCTTGTGGCTAATTACCAAAGAAAGAGATTAGATATTTTAGATTCGGCGCACCTCACATCATTGTCACCGATAGGGGCCCTCAGTTCGAATCTGACCTATGGTCCAGCCTCCTCAGGTTCCTTGGCACCAAACGCAACCGGACTACCGCTTACCACCCCCAAGCCAATGGACTCGTGAAACGGTTCCACCGCCAACTGAAGGAGTCGCTTAAGGCACAACCCTTCCCCTGGTGTTTCTCACGATCCGCGTCACACCAAAGGTCGACAACGACATTTCCCCATCTCAGCTACTTTACGCTGAGAACCTTCGCCTCCCTGGGGAAATTGCCACGCCTGCCGTCGGCGATCCTGACCGTCACGCCCTCCTCCAACTTATCAAGGAGACATTCGCCAACACCCGTCCAACCCCCCTTCGCCCACCACAACCTCAACCGGAGCACCTTCCCCCGGCCCTGTCTACAAGTGACTACGTCTTCCTCAGGCGAGACTCCAAACGAACTCCTCTTCAACGCCCATACGATGGCCCCTTCCGAGTCCTCACCAGATCAACAAAACACTTCGTGATCAACCGAGATGCCAAACCGGATCGCGTCTCCATCGACAGGCTCAAGCCGGCCCACCTCCCCACTACTCCCCCTACCAAACCTCCAGGGCCACTACAATACCTCTTACAACATGGTCCTAACCCCATCCTCACCACCGAACCAAGTCATTCCCCACCCCCCGAAAAACTCTCCCCTCCAAACCAATACTCCCCTCCTGCCCCTGACTCCCCACCACCACAGCACCTGCAGCAGCCCCCCCCCCCCACAAACTCACACAGATCACGCGTACGCGACGGCGAACCATTATCCTTCTCCTATCCCACAACCACACCCTTCTACTACAACTGTGGTACTCCCCAAGGTAGGCGTAGCTCCTCTTGGGGATCGGTGCCACCTGCGTAGAGCCGGTGGCCAGGGGTAGTTGCTGCGGTTTGGCCCCCAACTCTTGGGATTGGGGGGTGGTCCCACGACGTAGACGCTGCAGCTCCAGGACACAAATACATACCTCATCTCTACATCAACAACACTTTAATACCACACACAAACACACCGAAAATTCTTGGTGTAACATACGATACATCCATGTCTTTCAAACAACACATCACAAACATAAAAAACAAATGCACACCCAGACTTAACGCACTTAAGTCAATCACTGGAACAACATTTGGACAAAACAAAGAAACTAATATAACAATATACAAACAATGCATACGCTCAGTGATGAATTATGCGAGTCCTGCATGGGCTCCTAATCTCAGTGAGACACACCACAACACCCTTCAAATCATACAAAACAAAGTCCTAAAAACAATTACAGGCTGCACAAATACAACACCTACAGACCATTTACACCATGAAACAAAAGTCCTCAAAGTCAAGGACCACCTCGACATGAGAGGCACACAAACACTTGCCGCAGCCACCACAAACACATTACACCTGCTACACTACATAGCAGAACACCCACACACACCAAGAAACATTAAAACAACACCCAAAGACCTTTATCACGCACAGATACTCGCTTCTCTTCCTCCACAACCACCAAATACCAGCCTCCGGAAACATATTCATAATCATATCACTCACCGCTCCATTAACACACTGAAAGACAACACACTGCTGCATGCCAGACCCCCTGATATCCACCCTTCTGAATCCTCTCTCCCACGAAAGGACAGAGTCCACTTGGCCAGACTGCGGTGCGGTCACCACCCAGCACTTCTAAGCTACCAGAAGAGGCTGGATGACCGCGTTGTGAACAGCTGCCCAGGATGTAACACTTCACCCCATACCATACAACACATAATGGAAGACTGCATTATACACAATCATGCACGCAAACAACACAACATACGCTCTATAAAGGATTTGTGGGAAAACCCAGTTTCGGCTATGGCATTCCTTGGGGAGACGGGACTGCTCGGACAGACAGTCTAGGGAACGACAACTACAACTGTTCCCGGCACCCCCCAAGATCCTCCCCACCCCACGCCCCCGCTCGACCATACATTGCAACAATTCTCACCCAGCCTTATGTCTCCACAGCTCCATACTCAACCGACCTCCCATCACCAGGCCTCCGACCTCGACAACACCACCCTGCACTCGAGCCCCCCTCCATCAAGGCCCTCCTCGCCAGACATGCCCCCTGACGGCATGACCACTCGTTCGGGGCGACTGATCCGAAGGCCAGACCGGTTCAAGTACGTCGCGCGCGTCGCTCCCTATCCTCCTCGACGCCCGCTTTCGAAGAGCGGGGGGAGTGGTGTAGTGACGTGATGTATCCTACGACCCGTCACACACTGATCTAAGAAATCTTCAAGTTCCTGTAGTTGGCAAGCGTAGTTCGCAAGGGCGTCCCTGCCAGCCAGCGGTCAGCCAATCAGGAACTTGGAAAGCTCCTCACGTTCCCGCCAGCCTCCCTTAAAAGGTCGGCGTTTCGCCGAGATAGGCAGAACAGTATCGACTAGCACATACAACAACATCTCCTCGTCCAATCTTCTAGCCGTCCCATCGAGCCTCGCCGTCATCATCTGCCACCGCCTCGCTGACGTTAGGATCCACGTCCAGCTACAACCATAAGCTCCACTAAGCTGTGGTCTTACTCCGAGCTTCACCTATATTTCTCATGTGACACTTCTAGTGTCGCACCTTGTGGCTAATTACCAAAGAAAGACATTAGATATTTTGTGTTGATTTTCATTTGTCCTGCCGTTGTTCCGAACTAAAACCACTACACAACCGAGCACTTATATTTCTTATAGGCCTGTCTCTTTTTAGCAATACCTTTTTCAGTTTCTTTGTCGAGCCACTTTGGGCAAGCCTGATTTGGGGGACGTATGTCCTTAAAAGGAATGTAAGTATGAATCATCTTAGAGAGCGTATCTTAAAATATTTCCCACACACACACACACACACACACACACTTTCAACGAACGGACGGCTTGACGAACGCTCTGAAGAAAAGTGCAGATTGTGGATACCAACGCAAAGAGAAGTGCCTTTTTGTGTTTGCAGGGGGGGGGGAAATTGCTCGTGAGGCAGTAGGTAAGTAGGAAAAGAGGAGAAGGGGAGGGATTGCTGGGGAAATGGAAGGAAATGAGGATGTGGAGGACTTGGCCCAGGCAGACGGGCGTAAGGTCAACATGAAACGACCACCGGATGACGAAATGGCAAATAAAAATGTAAAGATTAGAAGTATAGAGAGGAGAAATACAGTAGAAAGTGACGAGAATATGTTCCAGGGATTTAAAGAGGGTGGGGGGGACACAACCCCCCCCCGACTGATAAGACTAGAGGAGAGAGTTGATAAGGTGATCGAGGACTTGGAACGTAAGTTAGGTAAGGTAGACTCCATCTTCCAGAGAATTGAAAGATTGGAACAACTAGAGAAGGCTAACAGAAACTTAACTGAAGAAGTAGAGGACCTAAAAAGACAGTTAGGAAATGTAAAGGAGGAGAATGAGAAATTGAAGAAGAATAGTAATGAAAACAGTGAGAAAATAGCTACAGAAGCTAAAAATTGGAGAATAACTCAAGAAGGGAATAAGGTTTCATTCACTGACATAGTCAAACAGCAATTGAAAGAACATAATGAGGACTCAGTTATTAAAGTGATGAGACAGAAGGAGAATATAGTAAGAGAATTAGCTGACAAAAAGAAATGTATAATTATATTAGGAATGGAAGAGAAACATAACCCAGATAGAACCGCAAGAATCAAGGAGGAAAATGAAAGGGTAAGCAGTTTATTAAAATTAGTCCAGGAAGATGAACCAGAAATTATAAAGGAAATTGAGGAAAAATTCAGACTCGGAAAATATAGTACAGATAAGACCAGACCAATTAAGATTAAATTCAGGTCACAAACAACGGCAGAGAAAATTCTATCCAAGACAGGGAAACTAGCAACAAATGATCAATATAAAAAGGTATGGATAAAAAGAGAAATGAATAAGGAGGAAAGAGAGGCAGAAAAGCAGAAAAGAATTGAAGCTAAGGCAAAAAACGAGGAAAGAACGGAGTCAGAGAAAGAGAGATTCTATTGGAGAGTAGTGAACATGAAAATAAAGCAGTTCGACATACTAAAGAAAAACATAAGGGAAACAGAGAACACAATGGAAGTGGCAGAAAACTAAGAGTGTCTTACACAAATATAGATGGATTGATAACAGGATTGAATGAACTGAATGATTATTTGAAAGAAAAAGAACCGGACATAATGGGAATTGTAGAAACAAAATTAAAAGGCCCACTACCACCCAACAGTGTAGGACATGATACATACAATTATTGGATTAGAAACAGAGAGAAAAAACAAGGGGGTGGAGTTATGTTCCTGACAAAGAAGGATATAAACGTGAAAGGTGTCATATATGGAAAGAATACAGTAGAGATGATTATGATAGAAGTGGAAGACCGAGATAAGAAGAGCAGAAAATTTGTGATCAATTATGTGCCTCCGAAAACAGCCTCATGGGAGGAGAGTGAACATAAAAGTATGTTAGAGGACACAAAGATAGCATTAACTAAAATAATGGAAGACGGAGGAAGAATAGTTATGATGGGCGACTTTAATTGCAAAGAAATCTGCTGGGAAGAAATGACAGTAAAGAGTGGTGATGACTCATGGGGAAATGCTCTACTTGAGATGATTACTGACCATTCAATGACACAATGGATACAAGAGAACACTAGGTATAGAAATGAAGAAGAACCATCGAGGCTAGACTTAATAATTACATCTGAACCTAGAATAGTGGACAAGATTGAATATAAAACACCAATAGGTAAAAGTGACCACATATTGATTGAACTGGAACTTAATGAAGAAAAATATATCAAAAGAAATGAACAATATAGAAAAGAAAGAATGATGTATGAAAAAACAAACTTTGATAAAATAAGAGAATTCTTCCAACAAGAAAACTGGGAAGAAATATACAAAGAAGAAACATCAGTGGAAGAGAAATGGAATATTTTGACAAAAATTTACAAAGAAGGAGTGGAAAAGTATGTCCCAAGACAAAAACAAGAAAAAGAATATGTAAAATGCTGGTACAACAAAAGTTGTAGGGAGTTAAAAGACAAAAGAGACAAAGCCTGGACCGGATGGAAAAAAGACAGAAGACCTGAAAAATGGAAAATATATACTGGTTATAGAAATGAATATGTACAAAAGTGCAGAGAGGAAAAAAGAAAATATGAAAAAGATGTTATAGAAAAGTGTAAAGATCAACCAAAACTATTCTACAGATTTGTAAACAATAAACTGAAAAACAAACAAGACTTGGAGAAATTAAGACAAGGAGGAGTTGAATACACTGAGGAAATGGAAATGGCAGAAATTATGAACAAACATTTTAAATCAGTGTTTACAAGGGAAAATATACAACCTGAAGAGATTGAGTGGAAGGAAAAAGTCCCCCCTATGGAAGAAATAGAAGTAACGAAGAATGAAATATTGACACACTTGGGTAATTTTGATGTCAGAAAATCGCATGGGCCAGATGAAATAGCAAACTGGATTCTGAAAGAATGTAGGAATGAACTGGCAGACAAAATACATAGCATAATAAGCAGTTCCTTAAAAGAAGGAAAAGTTCCAGAAGATTGGAAAAAAGCAAATATAGTACCTATATATAAAGGAGGAAATAAAGAAGAACCTACCAACTATAGACCAGTCTCTCTAACAAGTACAATAGCAAAAATATGTGAAAGAATTATCAAAAGTAGATGGGTAAAATACTTGGAAAA
The DNA here is from genome assembly GCF_046742065.1 of Oratosquilla oratoria. Classification (NCBI taxonomy): domain Eukaryota; kingdom Metazoa; phylum Arthropoda; class Malacostraca; order Stomatopoda; family Squillidae; genus Oratosquilla; species Oratosquilla oratoria. The sequence goes on along the minus strand of NC_134782.1, from coordinate 78,725,952 downwards.
AAACAACGTACTAAATCCAAGGCAATTTGGATTCAGACAAGGACGATCATGCGTCACCAATTTAATATGTTTCTATTCAAGACTAATAGATATAATACAAGAAAGAGATGGATGGGCTGATTGTGCATTTCTAGACCTAAAAAAAGCTTTTGACAAAGTACCACATAAGAAGTTGCTTAAGAAATTAGAATATGAAGGAGGAATACAAGGTAAATTGCTAAATTGGATGGAAGACTTTTTGCAAGAAAGAAAAATGAGAGTAGTGATAAGAGATCAGCACTCAAAATGGAATGAAGTAATAAGCGGTGTCCCGCAGGGAACAGTTCTGGCCCCAATAATGTTTGCTATATATATTAATGATATGGATGAAGGAATTGAAAGCTATATGAGCTTCTTTGCAGATGATGCAAAATTACTGAAAAGAGTGAAAACTGAAGAGGATTGTGAATCACTACAGAGAGATCTAAATAAAGTACAAGAATGGAGTAGGAAGTGGGAGATGGAGTTCAATACAAAAAAGTGTAGTATAATGGAATTTGGAAAAAGCAAAAACAGAATAACAGGATCATATAATTTGGGAGAAGAAGGAATAAAAAGAGTAGAAAATGAGAGGGACCTGGGAGTCATTGTTATGAATAATATGTCACCTGAGAAACATATAAATAAGATTTTTGGAGAAACTTATAATTTAATAAGAACAATCAAAGTGGCATTTACATACCTGGATGAAGAAATGGTGAGGAAAATCCTAATCACCCTGATAAGACCAAGATTGGAATATGCAGCAACGATATGGTCACCAAGTACAAAAAAATGTATAAAAAAACTTGAAAGAATACAAAGAGCAATTACTAAACTGGCACCAACACTCTCAAAACTATCATATGAAGAGAGACTACAAAAACTTAAACTACAGACACTAGAGCAAAGAAGAGAGAGAGGAGATTTGATAGCTATTTACAGAATCATGAAAGGCATAGAAATTACTGATAGAGAGAATCTGATAAAATGGGATGACAGAAATACAAGAGGACACGGAAAGAAAATAAAAAAAAGACAACTATAGAAGAGATTTGAAAAAGAACAGCTTTCCTCACAGAGCAATAGACAGTTGGAACAAGTTAGATGAGAAAGTGGTGTGTGCAAAAACAATACATGAATTTAAAAATAGTTTAGATAAAATGAGATATGAAGACGGGACCTCACGAGCATAGCTCCCCTTCCCGTAAAATACAACTAGGTAAATACAACTAGGTAAATACACACACTTCAGCGAATGGACGGCTTGGATGACGTTCTGAAGAAAACTGAAGTCTGTGGATCCCAACGCAAAGAGAAGTGCCTAGTGTTTTTGCAGGGTGGGGGGGAAATTGCTCGTGGAGTAGTGGGAAAGTAGGGAAAGAGGAAAAGGGGAGGGATTACTGAGGGAAATGGAAGGAAATGAGGAGGGAGTAGACTTGGCCCAGCCAGACAAGCGGAAGGTAAACAAAAGACTGAGTGAGGATGACATGTCTAATAAAAATGTAAAGATTAGAAGTATAGAGAGGAGCAATACAGAAGAAAGTGACGAGAATATGTTCCAGGGATTTAAAGAGGGTGGGGGGGACACAACCCCCCCCCCCCACGACTGATAAGACTAGAGGAGAGAGTTGATAAGGTGATCGAGGACTTGGAGCGTAAGTTAGGTAACGTAGACTCCATTTTCCAGAGAATTGAAAGGTTGGAACAACTAGAGAAGGCTAACAGAAACTTAACTGAAGAAATAGAGGACCTAAAAAGACAGTTAGGAAATGTAAAGGAGGAGAATGAGAAATTGAAGAAGAATAGTAATGAAAACAGAGAGAAAATAGCTACAGAAGCTAAAAATTGGAGAATAACTCAAGAAGGGAATAAGGTTTCATTCACTGACATAGTCAAACAGCAATTGAAAGAACATAATGAAGACTCAGTTATTAAAGTGATGAGACAGAAGGAGAATATAGTAAGAGAATTAGCTGACAAAAAGAAATGTATAATTATATTAGGAATGGAAGAGAAACATAACCCAGATAGAACCGCAAGAATCAAGGAGGAAAATGAAAGGGTAAGCAGTTTATTAAAATTAGTCCAGGAAGATGAACCAGAAATTATAAAGGAAATTGAGGAAAAATTCAGACTCGGAAAATATAGTACAGATAAGACCAGACCAATTAAGATCAAATTCAGGTCACAAACAACGGCAGAGAAAATTCTATCCAAGACAGGGAAACTAGCAACAAATGATCAATATAAAAAGGTATGGATAAAAAGAGAAATGAATAAGGAGGAAAGAGAGGCAGAAAAGCAGAAAAGAATTGAAGCTAAGGCAAAAAACGAGGAAAGAACGGAGTCAGAGAAAGAGAGATTCTATTGGAGAGTAGTGAACATGAAAATAAAGCAGTTCGACATACTAAAGAAAAACATAAGGGAAACAGAGAATACAATGGAAGTGGCAGAAAACTAAGAGTGTCTTACACAAATATAGATGGATTGATAACAGGATTGAATGAACTGAATGATTATTTGAAAGAAAAAGAACCGGACATAATGGGAATTGTAGAAACAAAATTAAAAGGCCCACTACCACCCAACAGTGTAGGACATGATACATACAATTATTGGATTAGAAACAGAGAGAAAAAACAAGGGGGTGGAGTTATGTTCCTGACTAAGAAGGATATAAACGTGAAAGGTGTCATATATGGAAAGAATACAGTAGAGATGATTATGATAGAAGTGGAAGACCGAGATAAGAAGAGCAGAAAATTTGTGATCAATTATGTGCCTCCGAAAACAGCCTCATGGGAGGAGAGTGAACATAAAAGTATGTTAGAGGACACAAAGATAGCATTAACTAAAATAATGGAAGACGGAGGAAGAATAGTTATGATGGGCGACTTTAATTGCAAAGAAATCTGCTGGGAAGAAATGACAGTAAAGAGTGGTGATGACTCATGGGGAAATGCTCTACTTGAGATGATTACTGACCATTCAATGACACAATGGATACAAGAGAACACTAGGTATAGAAATGAAGAAGAACCATCGAGGCTAGACTTAATAATTACATCTGAACCTAGAATAGTGGACAAGATTGAATATAAAACACCAATAGGTAAAAGTGACCACATATTGATTGAACTGGAACTTAATGAAGAAAAATATATCAAAAGAAATGAACAATATAGAAAAGGAAGAATGATGTATGAAAAAACAAACTTTGATAAAATAAGAGAATTCTTCCAACAAGAAAACTGGGAAGAAATATACAAAGAAGAAACAAGAGTGGAAGAGAAATGGAATATTTTGACAAAAATTTACAAAAAAGGAGTGGAAAAGTATGTCCCAAGACAAAAACAAGAAAAAGAATATGTAAAATGCTGGTACAACAAAAGTTGTAGGGAGTTAAAGGACAAAAGAGACAAAGCCTGGACCAGATGGAAAAAAGACAGAAGACCTGAAAAATGGAAAATATATACTGGTTATAGAAATGAATATGTACAAAAGTGCAGAGAGGAAAAAAGAAAATATGAAAAAGATGTTATAGAAAAGTGTAAAGATCAACCAAAACTATTCTACAGATTTGTAAACAATAAACTGAAAAACAAACAAGACTTAGAGAAATTAAGACAAGGAGGAGTTGAATACACTGAGGAAATGGAAATGGCAGAAATTATGAACAAACATTTTAAATCAGTGTTTACAAGGGAAAATATACAACCTGAAGAGATTGAGTGGAAGGAAAAAGTCCCCCCTATGGAAGAAATAGAAGTAACAAAGAATGAAATATTGACACACTTGGGTAATTTTGATGTCAGAAAATCGCATGGGCCAGATGAAATAGCAAACTGGATTCTGAAAGAATGCAGGAATGAACTGGCAGACAAAATACATAGCATAATAAGCAGTTCCTTAAAAGAAGGAAAAGTTCCAGAAGATTGGAAAAAAGCAAATATAGTACCTATATATAAAGGAGGAAATAAAGAAGAACCTACCAACTATAGACCAGTCTCTCTAACAAGTACAATAGCAAAAATATGTGAAAGAATTATCAAAAGTAGATGGGTAAAATACTTGGAAAAAAACAACGTACTAAATCCAAGGCAATTTGGATTCAGACAAGGACGATCATGCGTCACCAATTTAATATGTTTCTATTCAAGGCTAATAGATATAATACAAGAAAGAGATGGATGGGCTGATTGTGCATTTCTAGACCTAAAAAAAGCTTTTGACAAAGTACCACATAAGAAGTTGCTTAAGAAATTAGAATATGAAGGAGGAATACAAGGTAAATTGCTAAATTGGATGGAAGACTTTTTGCAAGAAAGAAAAATGAGAGTAGTGATAAGAGATCAGCACTCAAAATGGAATGAAGTAATAAGCGGTGTCCCGCAGGGAACAGTTCTGGCCCCAATAATGTTTGCTATATATATTAATGATATGGATGAAGGAATTGAAAGCTATATGAGCTTCTTTGCAGATGATGCAAAACTACTGAAAAGAGTGAAAACTGAAGAAGATTGTGAATCACTACAGAGAGATCTAAATAAAGTACAAGAATGGAGTAGGAAGTGGGAGATGGAGTTCAATACAAAAAAGTGTAGTATAATGGAATTTGGAAAAAGCAAAAACAGAATAACAGGATCATATAATTTGGGAGAAGAAGGAATAAAAAAAGTAGAAAATGAGAAGGACCTGGGAGTCATTGTTATAAATAATATGTCACCTGAGAAACATATAAATAAGATTTTTGGAGAAACTTATAATTTAATAAGAACAATCAAAGTGGCATTTACATACCTGGATGAAGAAATGGTGAGGAAAATCCTAATCACCCTGATAAGACCAAGATTGGAATATGCAGCAACGATATGGTCACCAAGTACAAAAAAATGTATAAAAAAACTTGAAAGAATACAAAGAGCAATTACAAAACTGGCACCAACACTCTCAAAACTATCATATGAAGAGAGACTACAAAAACTTAAACTACAGACACTAGAGCAAAGAAGAGAGAGAGGAGATTTGATAGCTATTTACAGAATCATGAAAGGCATAGAAATTACTGATAGAGAGAATCTGATAAAATGGGATGACAGAAATACAAGAGGACACAGAAAGAAAATAAAAAAAGACAGCTATAGAAGAGATTTTAAAAAGAACAGCTTTCCTCACAGAGCAATAGACAGTTGGAACAAGTTAGATGAGAAAGTGATGTGTGCAAAAACAATACATGAATTTAAAAATAGTTTAGATAAAATGAGATATGAAGACGGGACCCCACGAGCATAGCTCCCCTTCCCGTAAAATACAACTAGGTAAATACAACTAGGTAAATACACACACACAGCTCTCCTTCCTGTAAGATACAAGAAGGTAGGTGAATACACACACGCACACACATTATTTCCCTCATGGGGGTGAGATCCTACTTCATGCCCTTCATCCCAATGCTGTACAATTTTTTTTTCCCTAAAGAAAATGTACAGCATTGGGATGAAGGGCTTGAAGTGGGATCCCCCCATGAGGGAAATAATAACACAAAAAGAAATAATGGATCATTTAACGAACCTTGACGTCAGGAAATCACACGGCCCAGACGGAATTGCAAATTGGATACTAAAAGAATGTAAAGGAGAACTAATGGACAACACATATAATAAGTTGCTCACTCAAAGAAAAATACCAAAGGACTGGAAAAATGCCAATACTGTGCCAATATATAAAGGAGTAAACATGGAAGACCCAACAAATAACAGAACGATTTCCCTTACCAGCACTGTAGCCAAAAATTGTGAAAAAGTTATAAAGAACAGATGGATAAAACATCTGAAAGAAAACAATATATTAAACCCAAGACAATTTAGACAGGGAAGATCATATGCTACAAATATGATTTGTTTCTACTCAAGACTAGATATAACACAAAAAAGGGATGGATGGGCTGATTGTGATTTTCTAAACTTACAAAAAGCCTTCGACAAAGTACTACACAAAACCATTAAGAAAATTGGAAACCATACGAGGGATACAAAGTAAACTACTGAACTGGATGGAGGATTTCTTGCATGGAAGGAAAATGAGGGTAGTGTTCTGAGAAAAGAGTTCAACTTGGGAAGAGGTGATTAGTGGAGTTCCAATAATGTTTGCTATTTATGTGAATGATATGGACGAGGGTGTGGAATGTTACATGAGCTTCTTTGCAGGCAATGCAAAATTGCTGAGGAAAGTGAATACTGAAAAGGATTGTGAATCACTGCAGAGAGATCTGAACAAGGTTTGGAAATGGAGTCAGAAGTGGGAGTGGACTTCAACATTAAGAAATGTAGCATAGTGGATTTTGGAAATGAATATATATATATATATAATATTATATATATATATATATATATCAGGACAACATAAAATCGGTGCATAGGAAGTAAAGAAAGTGGGATCTGAAAAAGACCTGGGAGTAATCATAACAAATGACATGTCTCCTGATAAACATATAAACAAAATTGTCGGAGAACCCTCCAACTTACTAAGATCAATAAAGGTGGCTTTTACCTACTTGTACGAAGAAATGGTGAAGGAAATACTAGTCACACTGATAAGGCCTAGACTGGAGTATGCAGCGACACTATGGTCACCCAGTGCCAAAAAGAATATAAAGAAAATTGAAAGAATCCAGAGAGGAACTACGAAGATGGCCCCAACATTTTCAAAACTCATGAGGAGAGATTTTCAAAAATGAAATTACCGACTCAGAAACAAAGAAAAGAAAGAAGAGACTTGCTAACCATCTATAGAATCATGAAAGGTGGGGAAGTCCTTGATAGAAAAGACTTACTAAATTGGGATAAGAGAAATAGAAGGGCACATGAAAAGAAACTCAAAAAGGACAGTTATAGAAGAGACGTAAAAAAAAAAAAGTTTTCCACACAGTGGTGGATGTCTGGACTAGCTGAACGAAACAATAGTGTGTGGAAAAACTATACACTGTGAGATACAAGACGGGAGACCACGAGCGTAGCTCCCCTTCCCGTAAGATACAAGTAAAACACACACACACACATATATATATATACACATCTTAATAAACAGCTCACTCAAAGAAGGAAAGATACCCGAGGACTGGAAAAACGCTAACATTGTACCAATACACAAAGGAGGAAACAAAGAAGAACCCACCAACTATAGGCCAGTATCACTAACAAGCACCATTGCCAAAATTTGTGAGAAAATAATCAAGAATAGATGGGTAAAACATCTGGAAGACAATGACATATTAGACCCAAGACAATTCGGATTCAGACAAGGAAGATCATGCTCCACAAACTTAATATGCTTTTACTCAAGACTAATAGACATAGTGCAAGAAAGAAATGGATGGGCTGATTGTGCATTCCTAGACTTGCAAAAAGCCTTTGACAAAGTACCACACAGAAAACTACTAAAAAAACTGGAACACATAGGAGGAATACAGGGAAACCTACTAAAATGGATAGAGGACTTTCTGACTGGTAGAAAGATGAGAGTAGTGCTCAGAGAAAAATATTCAGACTGGAAAGAGGTGATCAGTGGAGTACTGCAAGGATCTGTGCTGGCACCAATAATGTTTGCTATCTATATGAATGACATGGATGAGGACGTGAACTGCTACATGAGCTTCTTTGCCGATGACGCCAAACTGCTAAGGAAAATAGAAACTGATGAGGACTGTGAAGCACTGCAAGAAGACCTAAATAGGGTATGGAACTGGAGTCAGAAATGGGAAGTGGACTTTAATACGAAGAAGTGTAGCATAATGGAGTTTGGAAAAAGCAAAAACAGAATATCAGGAAAATATACAATTGGAACCAAAGAAGTAAAGAAAGTAGGATCCGAAAAAGATTTGGGAGTAATTATCACGAACGACTTGTCCTATGATATACAGATTAACAAAATTGTCGGGGAGACTTACAACTTGCTAAGATCAATAAAAGTGGCGTTTACATACTTGGACGAAGACATGATGAAAAAAATATTGGTTACATTGATAAGGCCTAGATTAGAGTATGCAGCGACATTGTGGTCCCCCAGTACCAAAAAGAATATAAAGAAAATAGAAAGAATCCAAAGAGCAGCTACAAAAATGGCACCTGCACTTGCAAACCTATCATACGAAGAGAGATTGGCTAAACTGGAGTTACCGACACTGGAGCAAAGAAGAGAGAGAGGTGACCTATTAACCATCTACAGAATCATGAAAGGCACAGAGGTACTCGATAGTGAGAACTTACTTAACTGGGACAAAAGAAACACAAGAGGACATGGAAAGAAAATAAAAAAACATAGCTATAGAAGAGAACTGAAGAAAAACAGTTTTCCTCATAGAGTTTTGGACACTTGGAACAAACTGGACAATGAAATAGTATGCGCAAAAACCATTCATGAGTTTAAAAACAAACTAGACACTGCAAGATACAAAGGCGGGACAACACGAGCATAGCTCCCCTTCCCGCAAAATACAACTAGGTAAATAAATATATATATATACTAGCCAAATTACCTGCGCGCTGCTGCAAGTTCATGAATAATCCCTGACCTAACAATACCCCACCTAACTTTAACCCTTAACCTTAACCAAAATATATATTTTTAATGAAATATAGTTATCCAAGTACTTGGATGATAGGGTATCAAAATATATATGGTTATGGGGGTCTATCTCCAAAACCCTAGGAGTTCGTGAACAAAAAACCAGACAGACAAATGAAAGCTAGTGATCTAAGTACCTTGGGTTATAAGGTTTCAGAATATATATGTTTATAGGGGTCTGTCTGCAAAAACCTAGGAGGAGTTCGTGGATAATCTTTAACCTAACCATTGTAGTGGATTATAAACACTACATGATGAACGGTACTCGGCCGTAAGAGAAGAATTGAAACAAACTTGAAATATTTTACAACTTGCCCGCCCGCGATAAAATCAAATAAAAATAACCAATATTTTAACATTTGGTAAGATTATACGATCATTTTACATTTACATTATTTCTCCTTACAAAGGCTATCATAGTTTGTCACAACATTAATTTCACAAGTATAAATGATATTTATGGATACATATATATGATTTGTTTGATCATAGTAATTTTTGTCACAAAAATGCTATGCACGTTAAGGGGAAACTAGAGTAGTGGCGTGTTACCACACCATACCCAGCCTTAACCCTAACCAAAATAATTTTTTAAAATGAAATATAGTTATCCAAGTACCTGCAGTGACAGGGTATTAGAATATATATGGTTATGGGGGTCTATCTCCAAAACCCTAGGAGGAGTTCGTGAACAAACGGACAGAAGCTACTACTTTATTATAGTAGATATACACAAGCCGCGGGCTGTAAACGTCCCAGGTTTGCCCTTGGCAGCTAGATGATTTAGCGCAACACGCGTTCCCACACCATCATCATCATTATTACCATCATCACCCATGCAACATTTTCAGATTTTGATTATTTCTACAAACTACTGTTTTCTACATACCATGATACACACGCTCACACACATACATGATGACGCAGTGGTAGCGCTCGCGGTCAGAGTTCGAAGCCTACTCAGGGCTGAAATAATTTTAGTATCGCTGCGCTGTGAGTCGTTACTCCAACTCTCGTGGGCTGGGAGTTGGGTGTGTGTGTGCCTGTAGGGTTACAGCATTACCCATAGATCGGTCATATATGAGCTCTGACATCTCTTCCGGGAGGGAAATAGCTGTCGTTCACGAGTCCAAAAAGTGATCCAAGACCATGGTGGTCAATCACACACAAGCGAACCTCCAGACTTAAAACACGAAAAATTTGAGCTCCCAAGAAAGAAGTTAAAAGTGGAACGTCTCAACAGGATGCCTAGGTTGTGTTAAATGGGAAGGGGAGTGCTAGTGGATACCCGAGATGGTTAAATCACAGTGTAAATAGTGAGTTCTGAAGCAAAATGGAAGAAAAGGATGACAGTCCAGAGAAGCACAATGATGGCGGTGCGTCGAGCCATAACGTAAACACGTACCCATAGCCATCTATCGGTGTAAGACCGAAACATAATGTGAGCTTCAGGTCACCTCTGGGTACGAATTTTTTTTTTTTCTGGATTTAGTGGGTATGAAAGGAAACTTTTTAGTAGGATTATAGAGAGGGAGATTATGAATGAATCATGGGAGCAAGAGACTAATGATTTATGGAAGACGAATCAAGAAATAAACAAAGAAGTGACTTAAAAAAAAGTAAATACTGAAATAAAAGAAGAGGTAAGTGCACTAAAAAAAGAAGTGGCCGAGTTAAAATGTGAAAATGAGAGATTTAAAAATAATTATAACACTAGAGAGAAATGAGAAACATAGAAAAGGAAGACTGATGTACAGTAAAACGGACTTTGAAAAACTTAGGAATTTTTTCTTAAAGCTGGGAAAAATTCTACAATGAAGAAACACAAGTGGAAGAAAAATGGACGATTCTGACGAAAATCTATAAAGAAGGAGTGGATAAGTATGTCCCAAAGCAAAAACAGGAAAAGGTGTATATTAAGTGCTGGCTTAACAGAAGGTGCGGCAAAGTGAAAGATAGAAGAGATAAAGCTTGGAAAAGATGGAGAAAAGACAAAAAACCTAGAAAGTGGCAAATATATAATCAAAGGAATGAATACGTAAAAATACGGAGAGAAGAAATAAGAAAATATAAAAAAGATATAATAGAAAAATGTAAGGACCAGCCAAAACTATTCTATAGATATGCAAATGGTAAACTAAAAAATAAACAGGAAACAGTGAAACTATGCCAAGGGAATATGGAAGAAGAAGATACAGAAATGGCTGAAGCCATGAGCAAACATTTCAGGTCTGTTTTTACCAGAGAGAATGTACACGGAAAGAAATAATGAACCAAATAATGGACCCTGATTTCAGGAAATCTCACGGCCCAGATAGAATAGCAAACTGGATATTAAAAGACTGTAAAGACCTAATAGACAAAATATATAACATAATAAGTTGGCCACTCAAAGAAGGAAAAATACCAGAAGACTGGGAAAATGCTGATATCGTGCCAATTTATAAAGGAGGAAATAAGGAAGTCCCAACAAATTACAGATCGGTTTCCTTTAGAAGCATGGTAGCTAAAATTTGTGAAAAAGTTATAAAAAGTAGATGGATAAAACATCTGGAGGAGAACAATACACTAAATCTGAGACAATTCGGATTTAGACAGGGAAGATCATGTAACACAATTTTAATCTGCTTTTACTCAAGACTAATAGATATAATAAAGAAAAGGGACGGATGGACTGAATATGCTTTCCTAGATTTACAAGAAAGTTTAGATAAAGTCCCTCACAAAAAACTATTGTGAAAACTGGAAACCATAGGAATGATACAAGGCAAACTACTGAAATGGAAGGAGGGCTTTTTGCATGGAAGGAAAATGAGGGAAGTGCTCAGAGATAAGAGTTCTACTTGGGAAGAAGTTATCAGTGGAGTTCCACAAGGATCAGTATTGGCACCAATAATGTTTGCTATTTATGTGAATGGCATGGACGAGGGTGTGGAATGTTACACGAGCTTCTTTGCAGATGACGCAAAACCATTAAAGAAAGTGAGTACTGAAACATACTGTGACTCACTGCAGAGAGATCTGAACAGGATTTGGGAATGGAGTCAGAAGTGGTAAGTGGACTTCAACATTAATAAACGTAGCATAATGGAATTTGGAAAAAATAGAAAAGGATATCATACATATACCAAGGCTTTTTCCCCCTTCCAAGGGAGGTAGCCAAAAAGGGAAAGGCATAAAAACACTCCCACCCATTTCATCTCTAAATACACTCCACACCCCTCCCACCCTTCCTCTCATCTGAGCACCTCCTGGATGACGGGTCATCCCTGCACCCTGCCCACCGCCCTGGGTCAGAAGCAGTGTCGCAAGACACAGTACATCCACAGCGAGGCCGCTTCATTTAATCGGCGACCCCCCCTCTCAGAACAATAAAAAATTTGTGAAAAGGAAGTAAAAAAAATGGGATCTGAAAAACATCTGGGAGTAATCATCAAAGGATAAGTCCCCTGACAAACATATAAACAAAATTGTCAGCAAAACCTATAACTTCCTAAGATCAATAACAGTGGCTTTTACTTACTTGGATGAAGAAATGACAAAGAAAATACTAGTCACACTGATAAGGCCAAAATTGGTCATCCAATACTAAAAAGAATATAAGGAAGATTGAGAGAATCCTGAGAGCAACTACGAAGACGGCTCCAACATTATCTAAACTGTCACATCAAGACAGATTGTCAAAACTAGATTTACCGACTCTGGAACAAAGAGAAGGAGGTGACTTGTTGACCATCTACAGGTATAGAAGTATAGGTATGAGAGGTATAGAAGTTCTTGATAGAGAAGGCTTACTAAACTGGGATAAGAGAAACACAAGAGGACATGTAAAGAAGCTCAAAAAGGACAGTTATACAGTAGAAGAGACCTGGAAAGGAACAGCTTTCCCCATAGAGTGGTGAATGTATGGAACATACTAGACGAAACAAGTATGCAAAAACAATACACGAATTTAAGACCAAATTAGATATGGCAAGATGCAGAGACGGGACACCTCGAGCGTTGCCCCACTTCCCGTAAGATACAACTAGGTAAATACAAATAGGTAAGCACACGCACACACACACACACTTCAACGAACGGACGGCATAGACGACGTTCTGAAGAAAAAGTGAAATTTCGTGGATCCCAAAGCAAAGGAAGTACCTATTGTATTTACAGGGTGGGGGGGAAATTGCTCGTGGTGTAGGGAAAGTAAGGAAAAAGGAGAAGGGAAGGGATTACTGAGGGAAATGGCCCAGGCAGGCAGACGAAATCTAAACAAACGAGGTCCGGACCAATTTAGCGATGATGAAATGTCTAACAAAAATGTAAAGATTAGAAGTATAGATAAGAGCAATACAGTAGATGATGAGAATATTTTCCAGGGATTTAAAGAGGGTGGGGGGGGGGGGCACACAACACCCCCCCCCCCCCCCCCCCGATTAACAAGACTAGAAGAGAAACTCGATAAGATGATCGAGCACTGGGAATTTAAGTTCGGTCACGTTAACAACATTGTGCAGAGAGTTGAAAAATTAGAAGAACTAGAGAAGGCGAACAAAAACTTAACTAAGGAAATTGAAGAATTAAAAAAACAGTTAAAAGAAGTAAAAGAAGCGAATAAAGTCTTAAAGGAGAATAATAAGGAGGGTTGGAAAAAAATCCAAGAAAATAGCAAAGTTGCATTCACTGACATAATCAGACAGCAAATGAATGAACAAACTGAAGACTCAGTTATTAAAGTGATGAGACAGAAGGAGAATATAGTAAGAGACTTAGCAGACAGAAAGAAATGTATAATTATATTAGGAATGGAAGAGAAACATAACCCAGATAGAACCACAAGAATCAAAGAGGAAAATGAAAAAGTAAGAAATTTACTAGAATTAGTTCAGGAAGATGAACCAGAAATAATGAAACAAATCGAAGAGAAATTCAGGCTCGGGAAATATAGTACAGACAAGACCAGACCAATTAAGATTAAATTCAGGTCACAAACTACGGCTGAGAATATCTTATCCAAAACAGGGAAACTAGCAACAAGTGAACAATATAAAAAGGTATGGATAAAAAGGGAAATGAATAAAGAGGAAAGAGAGGAGGAAATAAAGAAAAGACATGAAGCTAAGAAAAAAAACGAGACTAGAACGGAGACAGAAAAACAAGAATTCTACTGGAGAGTAGTGAATATGAAATTGAAGCAATGAAAAATAACAGAGAGAAACAAAAGAAACAGAGAATACAATGGAAATAACAGAAAGTTAAAAGTATCCTACACAAATATAGATGGATTAATAACAGGACTGAATGAACTGAACAAATATCTGAAAGAAAAAGATCCAGACATAATGGGCATTGTTGAGACAAAATTAAAAGGCCCACTACCACCCAACAGCATAGGACACAATGCATATAATTATTGGATTAGAAACAAAGATAAAACAAGGGGGTGGAGTTGTGTTCCTGACTAAGAAGGATATAAACGTGAAGAGAGTCACATATGGGAACAATAGAGTAGAGATGATAATGATAGAAGTAGAAGATAGAGATAAGAGCAGAAAGTTTGTAATAAACTACGTGCCCCCAAAAACAGCCTCATGGGAAGAGAATGAACATAAAAGCATGTTAGAAGACACAAGAGTAACACTAAACGAGATAATGGAAGATGGAGGAAGAATAGTTATGATGGGCGACTATAATTGCAAAGAAATATGCTGGGAAGAGATGACCGTAAAGGGTGGAGAAGACTCATGGGGAAGTGTTCTACTTGAGATGATTATTGACCACACAATGACACAATGGATCCAAGAGAACACTAGGTATAGAAATGAAGAAGAACCATCGAGACTAGACTTAATAATTACATCTGAACCTAGAATAGTGGACAAGATTGAATACCAGGCACCAATAAGTAAAAGTGACCACATATTGATAGAACTAGAACTAAATGAGAAAAAATACATGAAAAGAAATGAACAATATAGAAAAGGAAGATTGATGTATGAATTTTTTTTTTTTTTTTTATAAAATAAGAGAATTCTTCCAACATGAAAACTGGGAAATACAGTAGAAGAGAAATGGAGTATTTTGACAAAAATCTATAAAAAAGGAGTAGAAAAGTATGTCCAAAGACAAAAACAAGAAAAAGAATATGTAAAATGCTGGTACAACAAAAGTTGTAGGGGGATAAAAGACAAAAGAGACAAAGCTTGGACCAAATGGAAGAAAAACAGAAGACCAGAAAAATGGAATATATATACTTGTTATAGAAATGAATATGTACAAGCGTGCAGAGAGGAAAAGAGAAAATATGAAAAAGATGTCATAGAAAAGTGTAAAGATCAACCAAAACTATTCTACAGATTTGTAAACAACAAACTGAAAAACAAACAAGATTTGGAGAAATTAAGACAAGGAAGAGTTTACACAGAGGAAATTGAAATGGCGGAAATTATGAACAAACATTTTAAATCGGTGTTTACAAGGGAGAACATACAACCTGAAGAGATCGAATGGAAAGAGAAAGTCCCCCCTATGAAAGAAATAGAAGTAACAAAGAATGAAATATTGAACCACTTGAGTAATCTTGATGTCAGAAAATCACATGGACCAGATGAAATAGCAAACTGGATTTTGAAAGAATGCAGGAATGAACTAGCAGACATAATACATAGCATAATAAACAGTTCCTTGAAAGAAGGTAAAGTTCCAGAAGATTGGAAAAAAGCAAATATAGTACCTATATATAAAGGAGGAAATAAAGAAGACCCTAACAACTATAGGCCAGTCTCTCTAACAAGTACAACAGCAAAAATTTGTGAAAAAATTGTCAAAAGTAGATGGGTAAAATATTTAGAAAAAAACAATGTGCTCAATCCAAGGCAATTTGGATTCAGACAAGGACGATCATGCATCACCAATTTAATATGTTTCTATTCAAGACTAATAGATATAATACAAGAAAGAGATGGATGGGCTGATTGTGCATTTCTAGACCTAAAAAAAGCTTTTGACAAAGTACCACATAAGAAGTTGCTTAAGAAATTAGAAACTGAAGGAGGAATACAGGGCAAACTGCTAAATTGGATGGAAGACTTTTTGCAAGAAAGAAAAATGAGAGTAGTGATAAGAGATCAACACTCAAAATGGGATGAAGTAATAAGCGGTGTTCCACAAGGAACAGTTCTGGCCCCAATAATGTTTGCTATATATATTAATGATATGGATGAAGGAATTGAAAGCTATACGAACTTTTTTGCAGATAATGCAAAACTATTGAAAAAAGTGAACACGGAAGAAGATTGTGAATCACTACAAAGAGATCTAAATATAGTACAGGAATGGAGTAGGAAGTGGGAGATGGAGTTCAATACAAAAAACTGTAGTATAATGGAATTTGGAAAAAGTAAAAACAATAACAGGATCATATAAATTGGGAGAAGAAGGAATAAAAAAAGTAGAAAATTAAAAGGACCTGGGAGTCATTGTTATGAATAATATGTCACCTGAGAAACATATAAATAAGATATTTGGAGAAACCTATAATTTAATAAGAACAATCAAAGTGGCATTTACATACCTGGATGAAGAAATGGTGAAGAAAATTCTAATCACTCTGATAAGACCAAGATTGGAATATGCAGCAACGATATGGTCACCAAGTGCAAAAAAATGCATAAAAAAACTTGAAAGAATACAAAGAGCAATGACAAAATTGGCACCAACACACTCAAAACTATCATATGAAGAGAGACTAGCAAAACTTGAACTACAGACACTAGAGCAAAGAAGAGAGGAGATTTGATAGCTATTTACAGAATCATGAAAGGCATAGAAATTACTGATAGAGAGAATTTGATAAAATGGGATGACAGAAATACAAGAGGACATGGAAAGAAAATAAAAAAAGACAGCTATAGAAGAGATGTGAAAAAGAACAGCTTTCCTCACAGAGTAATAGACAGTTGGAACAAGTTAGATGAGAAAGTGGTGTGTGCAAAAACAATACATGAATTTAAAAATAGTTTAGATAAAATGAGATACGAAAACGGGACACCACGAGCATAGCTCCCCTTCCCGTAAAATACTAGGTAAATACACATCAGACTAACAGTGAAGATTGGAACTTTGGAAAGAAACACAATTTTCGTGGATTACAGCGACGGAGTACCTGTGTTGTATTAGTAGGGAATGGGAAAGCTCGTGGTGTAGTGGGCAGGTGAGGAAAAAGGAGAAGGGGAGACATTAAGGAAAATGGAAGGAAATGAGGAAGGGGACGAACGGGCCCTGGACGTCAGAAGGGTTGTCAACAAAAGGTGTGGAGAACACACAGACGAGGCAGAACAGGGGAGCTGAGGTATCAAAAGCAGAAATATAGATAATAGCAGCTCAATGGAAAGAGAAGATAAATACTTTTATTATGAATTTAATGAGGGAGGAGATGACAACTTTCCCCGACTAGTAAATGTAGGAGAAGAAAAAAAAAAAAAAAAAAAAAAAAAAAAACGAAGCATGGGAGATTATATTTAACCAATTAACACTAGTTAAACAAAGAGTTGATAAACTGGAAGAACTAAAGAAGGAGAATCAAAATCTAACTAAAGAAATAAAAGACTTAAAAAGACAGTTAAGAGAAGTAAAGGATGAGAATGAGGAATTAAAGAGGAATAACAAAGAGAATAAAGAGTCCATAGCAAAAGAGGTAAGTGGTTGGAAAAAATTACAAGACAACAACAAAATTGAATGTAGAGATATAATGAAACAACAGATGAAAGAACTAAGGATGCAGTTATTAAAGTAATGAGGGAGAAGGAGAACATAGTAAGAGACTTAGCGGATAAAAAGAAATGTATAACTATATTAGGGGAGGAAGAGAAGCATAATTCAAATAGGACTACATGAGTAAAGCAGGAGAAGGAAAAGGTAAATAAGATATTAGAAGTAGTTCAAGAAGATGAACAAGAATCAGGGAAAGAAATTGAAGAAATATATAGACTAGAGAAATACAATACAGATAAGGCCAGACCAATTAAGGTTAAATTCAGGTCACAAACTATAGCAGAATATCTTAACAAAAACAGGGAAACAAGCAAAAAGTGATCAATATAAACAGGTATGGATAAAAAGCTAAATGAATAAAGAGGTAAGAGGATGAGAAAACAAAAAGACTAGAGGCTAAGGAAAAAGACAAGAACAGAACAGTCAGTCAAAGAGAAATTCTATTGGAGAGTAGTGGATATGAAAGTGAGGAAATGGGTCATAACAGAGAAAAACGGAAGGAAAACAGAAAATATGATGGAAGTAGCAGAAAATTAAATGTGTCTTACACAAATATAGATGGCCTAATAACAGGCTTGAATGAACTGAATGATTACCTGAAGAAAAAAGAACCGGACATAATGGGAATGGTAGAGACAAAATTGAAAGGTCCACTACCACCCAACAGTGTAGGACATGGTGCATATAATTATTGGATTTGAAACAGAGAGGTAAAACAAGGGGGTGGAGTTATGTTCCTGAGTAAGGATATTAATGTGACGAATGTAACATATGGAAAGAACAGAGTAGAGATGATTATGATGGAAGTGGAGGACAGGGATGGGAAGAGCAGGAAGTTTGTGGTAAATTATGTGCCTCCTAAAGCGGCTTCATGGGAAGAGAACACAAGAATATGTTAGAAGACACAAGGATAACACTAAATAAGACAATGGAGGATGGAGGAAGAATAGTTATAATGGGTGACTTTAATTGTAAAGAAATTTGCTGGGAAGAGATGACAGTGAAGGGTGGAGAAGACCTATGGGGAAATGTACTACTTGATATGATTATTGAACATACAATGACGCAATGGATACAAGAGAATACTAGGTATAGAAATGAGGAAGAACCTTCGAGACTGCACCTAATAATCACGTCAGAACCTGAAATAGTGGACAAGATTGAATATAAGACACCAATAAGTAAAAGTGACCACATATTGGTTGAACTGGAACAGAGGAAAAATGCATGAAAAAAATGAACAAAATAGAAAAGGGAGATTGATGTATGGATTTTTTTTTTATATAAGATAAGAAAATTCTCTCAAAAAACAGACTGGGAAAGGATACACAACAGTAGAAGAGAAATGGAATATCTAAAATATATATATATATATAAGGAGTGGAAAAGTATGTTCCAAGATAAAAACAAGAAAAAGGATATGTAAAGTACTGGTACAACAAAAGATGTAGGGAGTTAAAAGACAAAATGGATAAAGCTTGGATAAAATGGAGGAAAGACAGAAGACCTGAAAAATGGAAAATATATACTAGTTATAGAAATGAATACATACAAGTGTGCAGAAGAAAAGAGAAAATACTAAAAAGATGCCATAGAAAAATGTAAAGATAAACCAAAACTATTTTATAGATTTATAAACAACAAACTGAAAAAAAAAGAATTAGAGAAACTACAAGGAGTTGAATACACAGAGGAAATAGAAATGGCAGAAATTATGAACAAGCATTTTAAATCGGTGTTTACGAGGGAGAACATACAACTCAGATGTCGAGTGGGAGGAGGAAGTCCCCCTATGAAAGAGATAGAACAAGGAAAGAAATAATGAATCACTTGAGTAATCTCGATGTCAGAAAATGGCATGGACCAGATGAAATGGCAAATTGGATTTTGAGAGAATGCAGGAATGAACTAACAGACAAAATAAATAGTCTAATAAGTAGTTAATTGAAAGAAGGAAAAGTTCCAGAAGATTGGAAAAGAGCAAATATAGTACCAATATATAAAGGGGGGAAACAAAGAAGACCCTATTAACTATAGACTGGTCTCTCTTACAAGTACGATAGCAAAAATTTGTGAAAAAATTATCAAAATTAGATGGGTAAAGCATTTGGAAAGAAAAAAAAAAATGTACTAAATCCAAGGCAATTTGGATTTAGACAAGGACGATCATGTGTCACAAACTTAACGTGTTTCTATTCAAGGGTAATAGATATAATACAAGAAAGAGATGGATGGGCTGATTGTGCATTTCTAGACCTGAAAAAAAGCCTTTGATACCACATAAATAGATAGATAGATAGACATTATTTGGCAATGAATCAATGTACATGAAGTGCAAATAATGAGAACACATAGATCAGAATAAATAAAAGCAAATTGCCGAGGATAACACAAAAAGCATGTACGCTTATTTCCATTGTGGTCCTCATCAGATTGTTATTCTACACTAAGTCACACTGACAACATACGTAGGGGGCTAAGGGGACCAGAGACAATCATGAGTAATACCAGTCAGTACACATATGACACAAACATTGTTATAGTTTTGCTAATATTACTAAAATGTTTGTACACATAGGAATATTGAGACAAAAAAATTGAGCACCATCACAAAAAGGAACATTGCATTAAGCAAAGGAACAACAAAATAATGTTAAACTGTAACAAAACATTATGAGTGAGTACTATATCAGAGTAGTACCATTAATGATATACTGCATTATTCTACAGTTGTATCAACATGTATGAGTGAGTACTATATCAGAGTAGTACCATTAATGATATACTACAATATTCTACATCTGTAACAACATGTAGTTATAGTGAATGCTACACTGCAGCTAGGGTCACCTATTAATTAAGTCTAACATTTAACCTGAATCTCAGGACGGTGTGGGCAATTAGTATGAGCACTAGGGAGTAGTACATTATAACCTGAAGCACCAGAGGTAGGGTACAGGGGACCAGTACTCGAATGAGTAAAACAACAAGGAGAACGAGGAAAAAGGTCAGATCATAACTGTTCTCGGACCCTACACGAGACATATACCATATTAAGACTGGCAAAACAAAGGTGGAAACCAAATTGTAAACATCAATCATTGTTATACTAAACTAAACTTCTGAAGAACAAGAAAAAAGGGGGGGAGGTCAGAACAGTTATGAGAGAATGCAGATTTGGATGGTATTACTCATGGAATCAAGTATCCCTCACTAAGCTAGTAGTACACAAAATCAAGGCTGTTCTCTGTCCATAGCTGAGATATATAGTAACCCTTGACTTTTTTCTTGAAGGTAACCTTGCTATTTAACTCCTTAATGGACACAGGTAGTGAGTTCCATAGCTGAGCACCTGTGAAGTGAAAACTGTTTTTGGTGAAGGGTCCTGCATGAGGTACAATAAGAGACTCTTGACTGTTCCGGGTTCGGTTCTCAGCCGATAATGTAAAATTACAGCTTACATATGAGGGAGCAGAATTATGAACGACATTGTAAACCTGGTTTAGTTTCAGCTGCCGGACACGATATTTTACAGGTAACATTCTTACCTTGCTAAATTCTTCAATACCAATATGACTACGTTGAGGTAAATTCAGTATGCATCTAATTATCTTATTTTGTGTAACCTGTAGCCGGGACTGGTTTTTTCTGCTCAGACTACTGTACCAAGAGCTACAAGCGTAATCAAAGTGATGTTGTAATAAGGCTGAGACAAGAAGCTTCTTTGTTTCCAGATCAAAATTTCTGGCTTTTCTGTACAAAAATTTGACTTTATGTGAACACTTGGAAACAATCTTATCCATTATGGCATTCCCTGAGAGGGACTGATCTAGGGGTATTCCAAGATAGGTTACCTCTTGTTTCGACTCCAAGACATTAACCCCACATCTGACCTGTACATCGCTATGTTTCCTGAGGTTGGGTTTTGACGCGAAGACAATACTTTCCGTTTTACCGAGGTGTAAGGACAGCCTATTATCTATGAGCCAGTCCTGGACCGATGACAGTTCGACACTCAGTTTCTCCTCTACTTCAACTGGGTCCCTACCTGAGACAATTAGGGCAGAGTCGTCTGCAAATAGCAGTAACTTACAGTTCACCGCACCTGGCATGTCATTAATATAGACCAGGAACAGTAGCGGTCCTAGAATTGAACCTTGTGGAACACCACAAGTTATCTCTCTGTCATCTGAGCAGGCTTCATTTACCTGTACTAGTTGTTTGCGACCTGTAAGGTAGGACTTGAACCAGCCAATATTCGCAACTCCTAATGCCAGAAGTTTTTCTAATAAAATATCATGGTCCACTGTATCAAATGCCTTTTGTAGATCCAACAAGACTAAACCCGTGTAATTACCTCTGTCGCATTCCTATTTTATCAGATCATAAAGGTATATTAAGCTGGTGTCTGAGTAATTCGTTCTAAAACCAGATTGCATACCGTATAGTAGATTACGTTCCCTGAGGTAGGTATCTAACTGATTGTATACGATACGTTCTAAAACCTTGGAAATAATACCTAGAATTGAAACAGGCCTGTAGTTACCTGCCTCAGTTTTTGCATTTTTCTTATAGAGAGGTGTTACCCGAGCCCTTTTCATGTCGCTTGGGATAAGTCCTGAACCAATAGACAAATTTATTATGTGGGTTATTGAGGGAGTAATAATTGTGGCTCCATCCTTAACAAACCTCGCAGGAATGTTGTCTAACCCTGTAGCCTTATTGGCACTTATGCTAGCCAGTAATTTAAACACTTCTTTTTGAGTGGTCTTATGTAGTTTGAAACACTTTGTGGACTTGTCTTTGTAGTACTCCTGAATATACCCCAGCCCAAACTTCCCAGAACCCGTTGGGAGGGATTTAACTAGTTTTGTGGCTATGGTTGTGAAAAAGGTGTTGAAGTGGTTGGCTATGGTGTTCCTATCAGAGTTAAGCTCGCCATATATCATGAGTCCTATCCTGTCTACTTTGTTACTAGGCTTTGTGTGAACTTCTAGGGTCTTCAGTGTTTGGCAAATTACTAAAGAAATTAGAAACTGCAGGAGGAATACAGGGCAAACTGCTGAAGTGGATGGAAGACTTCTTGCATGAAAGAAAAATGAGAGTGGTGATAAGAGACAAACATTCTAATTGGGATGAAGTGATTAGTGGAGTTCCACAAAGAACAGTTCTGGCCCCAAAAATGTTTGCTATATATATTAATGATATGGATAAAGGAATTGAAAGTTATATGAGCTTCTTTGCGGATGATGCAAAATTGTTGAAAAAAGTGAACACTGTAGAAGATTGTGAGTCGCTACAGAGTGATTTCAATAAAGTATGGGAATGGAGTAGGAAGTGGGAGATGGAATTCAATATTAAGAAGTGTAGTATAATGGAATTTGGAAGAAGCAAAAAAAGAATAGTGGGATCACATAAATTGGGAGAGGAAGAATTTAAAAAAGTAGAAAATGAGAAGGATGTCCACTGAGAAACATATAAACAAAATTTTTGGAAAAACTTATAATTTAATAAGAACAAAGTGGCATTTACATACCTAGACAAAGAAATGTTGAAGAAAATATTAGTCACTTTGATAAGGCCAAGACTGGAGTATGCAGCAACAACGTGGTCACCAAGTACAAAAAAAAATATAACAAAACTTGAAAGAATACAAAGAACAATTACGAAATTGGCACCAACACTCTCAGAACTATCATTTGAGGAGAGACTAGCAAAACTTGAGCTACAGACATTAGAGCAAAGAAGAGAGAGAGGAGATTTGATAACTATTTATAGAATCATGAAAGGCATAGAAAATATTGATAGGGAGGATCCAATAAAATGGGATAGCAGAAATACAAGAGGACAAGGAAAGAAAATCAAGAAAGACAATTATAGAAGAGACCTGAAAAAGAACAGCTTTCCCCACAGGGTAATAGACGTTTGGAACAAGTTAGATGAAAACGTGCTGTATGCAAAAACAATACACGAATTTAAAAACAGTCTAGGTAAAACGAGATATGGAGACGGGACACCATGAGCATAGCTCCCCTTCCCGTAAAATACAACTAGGTGAATACAACCACATATTATATATATATATATATATATATATATATATATGTATATATATACACAAGTGTAGTGGTAAATAGGATTATGATAGGAAGAGTTAGGGATGTACATGTGCTAAGGGGAGAGGGTGGGGGAATATCAGATCATTTTCTGGTGGAAGGTAAGTTGAGAGTGGAGGACAGATGGAGGAAGAGGAAAGGAACAAAAGGTAGGGAGGTGCTTAGAGTGAACTCTCTAAACGAAGAGGAAAAGGAGAAGGAGTACAAGAGGAAGCTGAAGGAGGAGTGGGAGGGAGTGAAGGATAGAGTGGAGGTAGGTGTGGAGGAGGAATGGGGATGGTTCAAGGAGGGAGTCACAAAGTGTGCAAGGATGGTGTGTGGAACAAGAAGGTCAGGAGGAAATAGAAGGAAGGGTAGTGAATGGTGGGATGAGGAAATGAAAAAGGTTGTAGAAGAGAAGAAGCGAGCTTTCACAGATTGGTTACAAAGTAGGACGAGGGAGTCATATGAGACGTACAAAGAAAAGAAAAGAAAAGAGAAGTAAAGAAAAAGGTAAAGGAGGCAAAGAGGAGAGCAGATGTAAAATGGGGTAAGAGTATGACAGAAAATTTTGAAAGTAATAAAAAGACGTTTTGGAAAGAAATTAAGAGAGGAAGAGGAGGCGAATCAAGTGGGGAAGAAAAGGTAAAAGGTGCAGATGGAGAGATGATAATGGAGAAGGCAGTAAGGGGAAGATGGGCAGAATGTTTTTAGGGAGTTGCTTAATGTGAAGGAGGATAGGGAGGGAAAGAGCTGCAGTGGGAAATGCTAAGAAAATGAGAGTGATGAGTGAGGAAAATGGAGGAGAAATAAGGAAGGATGAAGTGAAGGCAGCAGTTAAGATGATGAAAGCAGGTAAGGCACCTGGTCTGGATGGATGCCATGCAGAATGTCTTAAAAAAGGATGTATAATGATGGTGGACTGGTTGGTGAGGTTATTTAATGTTTGCTGGAGAGAAGGTAGAGTGCCAGAGGACTGGAGGAGTGTGTGTATAGTTCCACTTTACAAGGGAAAGGGGGACAAGTGTGAATGTAGTAGTTTCAGAGTAGTTAAGTGTAGTTGGGAAGGCTTATGGGAGGATCTTGATTGAGAGGATTAGGAGAGGAACAGAGGGAGTAATTGGTGAGGAACAGTGTGGGTTTAGGACAGGTAGAGGTTGTGTAGATCAGATTTTTGTGGAAAGACAGATATGTGAGAAAGCTATAGGTAAGGGGAAGGATGTTTTCTGAGCCTTTATGGATCTGGAAAAGGCTTACAACAGGGTAGACAGAAAGGCATTGTGGGAGGTTATGCGGATATACGGGATAGGAGGAAAGCTTCTGGGAGCTGTCAAGAGTTTTTATTAGAGTAGTAGAGCTTGTGTCAGGATTAGAAATGGAGAGAGTGGTTTGAGGTAAAGGTGGGACTTCGTCAGGGATGCGTTATGTCACCCTGGCTGTTCAACTTATACATGGATGGGGTGGTGCAAGAGGTGAATGCAAGTGTAGTGGGTCAGGGATTGGAGATGGTTAAGGAAAATGGAGAAAAGTGGGAGGTGAGCCAGCTGTTGTTTGTGGACGACACTGCGCTTGTGGCAGGATCGGAGGAGGGATTGAGGAAGCTGGTGACAGAGTTTGGGAGAGTGTGTGATAGAAAAAAGTTTTAGATATTTGGGTGCAAATGTGGCAGGAAAGGGTGGAGTGAAGGTGGAGGTAGAATGTAGATTGAGAGAAGCGAGTAAATGCCTTGGTGGTTTAAAAAGTGTAATGAGGAATAGGAATCTGGGAATGGATGCTAAGAGGAGACTGTATGAAGGAGTGATTGTGCCAACAGCACTGTATGGAGCAGAAACATGGAACATTAGAGAGGAAGAGAGTAGGAGTTTGAATGTGTTTGAGATGAAGTGTCTGAGAAGTATGATGGGGGTTACTAGGCTAGATAGAGTGAGAAATGAGGCAGTGAGGAGGAGAACAGGGGTGGAAAGGGAGCTGGGAGATAGGGTGGATGGAAGAGTATTAGGATGGTTTGGACACATGGAAAGAATGAGTGAAGAAAGACTAGTAAAGGAGGTATGGAAGGCAGATGTGGAGGGAGTGAACATGAGGGGACGTCCTAGGATGAGATGGATGGATGGGGTGAAGGGGGCTTTGGGGAAAAGGGGAATGTCGGTTGAGGAAGGATGGGAGAGGACTGAAGACAGGGGTGAATGGAGAATGGTTGTATATGGAAAATGTTGTGATGCATGAGGTGGATTGGACAGGGGAATGGGGGTGAGGTAGTGTGTGTGAGCAAAAATTTTTGACGCAGCCCGAAGGGATTTCTCCCCGTCCTCTCCTTTATATGGGGGAACGGAGAGGGGGGGTCGCCAATTTAATGAAGCGGCCTTGCTGTGGATGTGTGTCCTGCGACACTGCTTCTGACCCAGGGCAGTGGACAGGGTGCAGGGATGACCCATCATCTAGGAGGTGCTAAGATGGGAGGGAGGGTGGAGGGGTGTGAAGTGTTTTCGGGGATGAAATGGGTGGGAATGTTTTTGTGCCTTGTCCTTTTTGGCTACCCCCCTGGTAAGGGGGAAAAAGGGCCTTGGTATATGTATGTATATATGCAAGACTGAAGGTGGAGGAAGCTGACGAGGAGTAATGGGAAAATTGTAATGCTTTAACATTTCGCCTCACAGGGTCTTGATCACAAAGCTAACAACTCAAACATAACAGGGGGTTTTATACATAGATGGGTCATTTCATGGGATGCTTCGGAGAGTTTGTTATTTCATTTGTGTATTCTTTTATTATTAATAAGCTTGTGGCTTTTGCTAGACATAAAACATTCTCTATGGTTAATGATGTTTAGTGTTAATGTATGCTGCCTCAATTGTCTTCCTCAGTTTCTTGTTCCAGTCTGGAAGGTGGCCATGCTTATCCACATGCATTACTATGGAGTTAGATGATCTGTGGGATTTTACGTCATTTTTATGTTCATTTATCCGTTTATTAAGTCCACAACCAGATTCGTCAAAATATGAAGAGGGACAGCTTTTACACGGTATTTCATAAACAATGCTGTTTTCATTAGTGGGATTATTGTAGCTACGTGTGACCAAATGTCCTACTTTGTTACCTGATGTCCTGGCTATTTGAATGCCCGCTTTTAGGAGAAAAGTGTCTAGGTGTGAATTGATATTAGAGTTTGGTACTGTAATGTATCGGGTTTCATCATTACATTTATCATAATTTTCATTTTTACTTTTGTTAATTATTTCTTTGGCTTTCTTTTTCAATCTACATAAGAGACCTTTTTGATATTTGAGTTTGATGAAAGTCTCTGTGATATGTTGTACTTCAAGATCTAGAAATTCTTTACTGCAAATATGAAAAGCTCATAATACCTGTTTTAATTCTGTCATTATATCCTGAATAGAAGTGTATGTAGTCTTCTTTATTGGTGGGTTTACGGTATACTGAAAGTTTCACAATTTTATATATTCTATGGATAATTGTGTCTAAAAAAGGTAATTTTCAGTTATTTTCATTTTGTGCAATAAATTGTATATTTTCATTTACTGTTATTAATATCTGTATCATTAGTCATCAACATACCTAAACCATTTGCCATTCCTACCCATTATTGTCATGTATTCTTCTGTTTCGGGTATTTCCATGTATAAATTTGCTAACACTGCAGAAAGGTGACTACCCATGGCGAGGCCAGAATGCTGTCTGTATTCAATATTATTAAAAGTGAAAGCGCCAAATTCACAAAGAGAAATTAATTCGAGGTAATCTTTTTTGGGGACGGTAAATCTTCATTTTTCAAATTATTTACTACTCGTTCAACAGCTTTTAGAGCGCCATTTATTGATACTCGAGTATATAAAAAGACATCGTAGCTGGCTAGTTTCTTGTTACTGAAATCTAAATCTTTTAACCTGTTAATTAGATCCGAAGAATTTCGTAGATATGCATCACTAATAGTTTCTAATGTATTGGATAGAGGTGTAGCTAAACATCTGGCTAACTTATGAGGTGCACTATTGATTCCTGAAGTAATGGGGCGCATAAGAATTCCTGGTTTGTGGATCTTAGGCAGGCCATGCATTCTTGGTGGTAAAGGTGTTTCAAGTAGGTTTAACATTCTTTTTTCCTTTCTCTGATTTCTTTAATATTTTTCTTGCTTTTGTTGTGAATTTTTCGCCTTCACTTTTTATGATTTCTTCTCGTAAGTTTCACTGTCACTGAGTAAATGTAACATTTTATTATTGTAGTCTTGTTGGTTCATCACTATTATGCCTCCTCCTTTATCTGCACTTGTGATTATAATGTTTTTGTCTTTACTTAGGCAAATTAAAACATTGAGAAATCTTTTTGGAATAACACACTTGTTCTTGTTTGCCAAGGCTTTATAACATGCGGTAATACCTTGAATAAAACCTTTGTCTACATCTTTCATTTTCTATATATAGTTTTTGTTTAGATATTCACTTAATTTATTTTTGTGAATTCCGACATCGAATTTCATACCTAACGATAATGCTTGAGTTTCTGTATCTGAGAGTTGTCTGTCTGAAAGGTTCGTTACTAATTCTGGATTACCTGCATTGTTCCAATCACTACTTTCACATAACTGTTTTAATTTCCGTTCTAATTTCTTACTGTGTTCTCTTTGTTTATGAAGTCTATTCGAAAGCCTATGCAGCCAACAAGACACAATCCCACAAGAAGACATAATCCCACGATGAGCAATAATCCCCCACGACAACCAGCGAGACAGAACCCCCGGAGCTCTTGTATATAAGGCGAGATGTATGTACGTTTGTCATTCTGAGGAATTTATACAGGCAAAACGTATGGGGACAGTAACCCCGCCGTCATTCTGAGTTTTCCTATGCCAAATTTACTCAAATTTGTCAACTCTGATTCAACACACACACACACACACACACGTCGAACAGACGGCGAGGATTGATGTCCTGAAGAAAAAGTGAAATTTTCGTGGATCTCAACGCAAAGGAAGTACCTATTGTATTTGCAGGGAAGGGGATTGCTTGTGGTGTAGGGGGAAAGTGAGGAAAAAGGAGAAGGGGAGGGATTACTGAGGGAAATGGAAGGAAATGAGGAAGGAGAGGACTTGGT
This sequence comes from Oratosquilla oratoria, assembly GCF_046742065.1. Taxonomy (NCBI): domain Eukaryota; kingdom Metazoa; phylum Arthropoda; class Malacostraca; order Stomatopoda; family Squillidae; genus Oratosquilla; species Oratosquilla oratoria. Next base: position 78,697,345 of record NC_134782.1, on the reverse strand, counting down.
CCAGGCAGGCAGACGCCATGTAAACAAGCGCAGACCGGATCAATTTAGTGACGACGAAGGAACTAACAAAAATGTAAAGATTAGAAACATAGATAAGAGCAGCACAATAGAAGGTGAGGATAATAATTTCCATGGATTTAATGAGGGGGCGGCGGATACCAACCTCCCCGACTGGCAAAACTGGAGGAAAAACTTGAACAAATGACCGAACATTGGGAGATTAGGTTCGGTAAAATGTCAAAAATTGCGGAAAGGGTTGAAAGATTGGAAGAACTAGTGAAGGCGAACAAAAACTTAACTGATGAAATAGAAGAACTAAAAAGACATTTAAGAGAAGTAAAAGAGGATAATGAAGAATTAAAAAGGAATAAAGACAATAAAGAAACAATAGCATAAGAGGCACAGGGGTGGATGAAGATACAGGAAAATAGTAAAGTTGCATTTACTGATATAATTAAACAGCAAATGAAAGAACAAACTGAAGACTCAGTTATCAAAGTGATAAGACAGAAGGAGAATATTGTAAGAGACTTAGCAGACAAAAAGAAATGTATAATTACATTAGGAATGGAAGAGAAACATAACCCAGAAAGAACCACAAGAATCAAGGAGGAAAATGAAAAAGTAGATTACTAGAATTAGTTCAAGAAGATGAACCTGAAATAATGAAACAAATTGAAGAGAAGTTTAGACTTGGAAAGTATAGTACAGATAAGACCAGACCAATTAAGATTAAATTCAGATCACAAACAACAGCAGAGAATATCTTAGCAAAAACAGGGAAGCTAGCAGCAAGTGAACGTTATAAAAAGGTATGGATAAAAAGAGAAATGAATAAAGAGGAAAGAGAGGAGGAAAAAATGAAAAGGAAAGAAGCTAAAGAAAAAAACGAGACCAAAACGGAGTCAGAAAAACAAGAATTCTACTGGAGAGTAGTGAATATGAAATTGAAGAAATGGACCATAACAGAGAGAAACAAAAAAGAAACAGAGAATACAATGGAAATAACAGAAAATTAAGAGTATCCTCCACAAATATAGATGGATTAATAATAGGACTAAATGAACTGAACGAGTATCTGAAGGAAAAAGATCCGGACATAATGGGAATGGTTGAGACAAAATTAAAAGGTCCACTACCACCCAACAGCATAGGACACAATGCATATAATTATTGGATTAGAAACAGAGAGATAAAACAAGGGGGGTGGAGTTATGTTCCTGACTAAGGATATAAACGTGAGGTGTGTTACATATGGAAAGAACAGAGTAGAGATGATCATGATAGAAATAGAAGACAGAGATAAGAAGAGCAGAAAGTTTGTAATAAACTACGTGCCCCCAAAAACAGCCTCGTGGGAAGAGAGTGAACATAAAAGTATGTTAGAAGACACAAGAATAACACTAAATAAGATAATGGAAGATGGAGGAAGAATAGTTATGATGGGCGACTTTAATTGGAAAGAAGTCTGCTGGGAAGAGATGACAGTAAAGGGTGGAGACGGCTCATGGGGAAATGTTCTACTCGAGATGATTACTGACCATACAATGATGCAATGGATACAGGAGAACACCAGGTATAGAAATGAAGAACCATCGAGACTAGACCTAATAATCACATCTGAACCTCAAATAGTAGAAAAGATTGAATATAAAACACCAATAAGTAAAAGTGACCATATACTGATTGAACTGAAACTAAATGAGGAAAAATACATGAAAAGAAATGAACAATATAGAAAAGGAAGAATGATGTATGAAAAAACAAACTTTGATAAAATAAGAGAATTCTTTCAAAAAGAAAACTGGGAAGAAATATACAAAGAAGAAACAACAGTGGAAGAGATATGGAATATTTTGACAAAAATTTATAAAAAAGGAGTGGAAAAGTATGTCCCAAGACAAAAACAAGAAAAAGAATATGTAAAGTGCTGGTACAACAAAAGTTGTAGGGGGTTAAAAGACAAAAGAGACAAAGCTTGGACCAGATGGAAAAAAGACAGACCAGAAAAATGGAAAATATATACTTAGAAATGAATATGTACAAGCGTGCAGAGAGGAAAAGAGAAAATATGAAAAAGATGTCATAGAAAAATGTAAAGATCAACCAAAACTATTCTACAGATTTGTAAACAACAAACTGAAAAACAAACAAGATTTGGAGAAATTAAGACAAGGAGGAGTTGAATACACAGAGGAAATTGAAATGGCAGAAATTATGAACAAGCATTTTAAATCAGTGTTTACAAGGGAGAACATACAACCTGAAGAGATCGAATGGAAAGAGAAAGTCCCCCCCATGAAAGAAATAGAAGTAACAAAGAATGAAATATTGAAACACTTGAGTAATCTTGATGTCAGAAAATCACATGGACCAGATGAAATAGCAAATTGGATTTTAAAAGAATGCAGAAATGAACTGGCAGACAAAATACATAGCATAATAAACAGTTCCTTGAAAGAAGGAAAAGTCCCAGAAGATTGGAAAAAAGCAAATATAGTACCTATATATAAAGGAGGAAATAAAGAAGACCCTAACAACTACAGACCAGTCTCTCTAACAAGTACAATAGCAAAAATATGTGAAACAATTGTCAAAAGTAGATGGGTAAAATATTTAGAAAAAAATGTGCTAAATCCAAGGCAATTTGGATTCAGACAAGGATGATCATGCGTCACCAATCTAATATGTTTCTATTCAAGGCTAATAGATATAATACAAGAAAGAGATGGATGGGCTGATTGTGCATTTCTAGACCTAAAAAAAGCTTTTGACAAAGTACCACATAAGAAATTGCTTAAGAAATTAGAAACTGAAGGAGGAATACAGGGCAAACTGCTTAAATGGATGGAAGACTTTTTGCAAGAAAGAAAAATGAGAGTAGTGATGAGACAAACACTCAAAATGGGATGACGCAATAAGCGGTTCTGGCCCCGATAATGTTTGCTATATATATTAATATGGATGACGGAACTGAAAGTTATATGAGCTTCTTTGCAGATGATGCAAAACTGTTAAAAAAAAGTGAACACGGAAGAAGATTGTGAGTCACTACAGAGTGATCTAAATAAAGTACAGGAATGGAGTAGGAAGTGGGAGATGGAGTTCAACACTAAAAAGTGTAGTATAATGGAATTTGGAAAAAGCAAAAACAGAATAACAGGATCATATAAATTGGGAGAAGGAATAAAAATAGTAGAAAATGAAAAAGACCTGGGAGTCATTGTTATGAACAATATGTCACCTGAAAAACATATAAATAAGATTTTTGGAGAAACTTATAATTTAATAAGAACAATCAAAGTGGCATTTACATACCTGGATGAAGAAATGGTGAAGAAAATTCTAATCACTCTGATAAGACCAAGATTGGAATATGCAGCAATGATATGGTCACCAAGTACAAAAAAATGTATAAATAAACTTGAAAAAATACAAAGAGCAATTACAAAATTGGCACCAACACTCTCAAAACTATCATATGAAGAGAGACTAGCAAAACTTGAACTACAGACACTAGAGCAAAGAAGAGAGGAGATTTGATAGCTATTTACAGAATCATGAAGGGCATAGAAATTATTGATAGAGAGAATCTGATAAAATGGGATGATAGAGATACAAGAGGACACGGAAAGAAAATCAAGAAAGACAGCTATAGAAGAGATGTGAAAAAGAACAGCTTTCCTCACAGAGTAATAGACAGTTGGAACAAGTTAGATGAGAAAGTGGTGTGTGCAAAAACAATACATCAATTTAAAAATAGTTTAGATAAAATGAGATATGAAGACGGGACACCACGAGCATAGCTTCCCTTCCTGTAAAATACAACTAGGTAAATACACATATATATATATATATATATACATATATCAAGGTTTTCCTTATACGGGCGCATTCGGGAGATCTGGTGCCGGCCCAAGGGGCTGCACTACCAATAGGATGAAGGGGAACCTGGGACTCTGTCTATGGAAGGCGGGTGCTTCGATTTTTCGGAGAAAAGAGGAAATACATGCAAATGTCTTTCTTAAATACAACCTTCAGAGAAAGAGGGAGGAAGGAAGAAAGGAAGGACGGAAGGACGTGAGGTTATGTGGATATGACAGAACCCAAGAACGAGTCCATCAGTGATAATTATATGATCATCACACATCTACATGCAGGTGCTCACCCCTCCTGGATCTCCAGTGACCTTCAGACGAGGAGAATACTTCAGGTCACAAGAACAATAGTCTGAAATCTTTTGGCTTCTTTGCTGGAGGCAATACGGTCACCGAGTGCCGTTGGAAACCGATAATCGTACGCTAAAAATGTTGCACAGAGTTTTTATTGTCATTATCACTTCCATTGGTATCGTTATCATTAATACATGCGTTATTCTACCATGAAATGACAAAATAAAAATAAAAACTAATGTTTTCGTCTGGGAATGGATGGCATCCGGTGGCACTGAGCGACTTTGGGGCACCTACGTGACTACGCACAATACTTATCGAACTCAAAGCATGCTCAAGCATCGTATTCTCTTATCTGAATCACCCAGCCTTGAGAGATAAAACTGGAAATAATCAAATAAGGCTCTAAGCGATGGTGCTTCAAGCGAAGAAATTGTCAAGATTAGGTACATGCGCGCGCGCGCACACGCACACACACACACACACACACACACACACACACACACATCACTCGACCGCTAATTCAACGAGTTCGAGTGTCAGCCCAGAGCTCTGGTGGGCAAGGAGTTGGGTATGTGTGTGTGAGTATAAGGTCAAATGTGAGCTCTAAGTCCAACACGTGATCCAAGACCGTGCTGAATCAAAGAGAGAAGGAGTGAGTGAGAGAGAGAGAGAGAGAGAGAGAGAGAAGACGCGATGTGAATGGGCTGAAAGGGAGACTTCACGCCAGGAGGAACAACCGAATACAATTGTGGGCGTTACACACACACACACACACACACGCACGCACCACACACATTAACACACACACACGTGGGCTGACACCACCCACCGATTTTGATGTAGTCCATGTTGATGTCGAGGGCGTGGACTTTGCCCTGTGGCGGAAGGGCGAGGGCTGCGGACAATGCACTCACGCCCGTGAACACGCCGATGTCCAGCACCTAAAACGAAAATAAAAATAAAATTAATAAATAAAACAGAATAGATAAAATAAAACGAATTAAAAATATTTATATATAAAAAGTAAATAAACAGAGCAAATTATACGAACAGTGCTAGTCAGGTATTACAAGGAATCTCAGTACCTCAAAAGGTTTTACAACACATACCTAGGAGGTACCGTTAAAAGGTTACCGAGGATTCATACTGGTACTTAGACTAATGTTTGTAGCACCTTGTCTAATTGACTTTTGAACTGCTCAACAGAGGAACTGTTTATCACGTCCTTTGGCATTCTGTTTCAAGTGTTGTAGATTTTATAGGTAAAAAAGTCACCGACCTTGTCACAAGAGTAACGAGGATAATTGAGCTTTCACCATAATTGTGAGTGGCATTCACGTTCAAGCTGAAGAGAGTGTCGATAGTCAATGTTATCAAGTCTTTGAAGTATTTTGAAAACCTCGATTAGCTGTACCTCGCAATCTCCTGAATTCTAGAGCCTCTCTCTTTCTCTCTCTCTCACACACACACATATGGAAATTATTAAAAAATATTAGTTACACTAATAAGACCAAAACTGGAGTATGCAGCAACACTATGGACACCCAGTACTAAAAAGAAAAAAAAAAGAAAAAAAAAATAGAAAGAATACAAAGAGCAACGACAAAGTTGGCACCAGCTCTTTCCAAATTAACATAAGAAAAAAGATTATCCAAATTGGAATTATCAACACTGGAGCAGAGAAGAGAAAGAGGAGATCTACTGACTATCTACAGAATCATGAAATGAATGGAAATCCTTGATAGGGATGATTTACTAAAATGGGACAATGGGAAAACAAGAGGACACGAAAAGAAACTAAAAAAAGGATAACTATTGAAGAGATCTGAAAAAAAAAAAAAATAGCTTCCCACAGAGTGCTGGATACCTGGAATAATTAAGATAACGAAACAGTGTGTGCAAACACTATTCAAGATTTTAAGAAAAAACTTGATGATGAAAGATACAAAGACGGGTCACAATGAGCATAGCTCCATTCCCGTATTATACAAATAGGTAAATAAAACTAGGTACACACACACGCGCGCGCGCGCGCGCACACGCACACACTTCAACGAACGGACGGCTTAGAAGACGTTCTGAAGAAAATTGAAGTTTTGTGGATCCCAACGCAGAGAAGTGCCTATTGTATTTACAGGGTGGGGGGAAATTGCTCGTGGGGTAGTAGGAAAGTAGGGAAAGAGGAGAAGGGGAGGGATTACTGAGGGAAATGGAAGGAAATGAGGAAGGAGTAGACTTGGCCCAGGCAGACAGGCGAAAGGTAAACAAACGGCCCCCCAACGACGATGAAATGTCTAATAAAAATGTAAAGATTAGAAGTATAGATAGGAGCAATACAGTAGAAAGTGATGAGAATATTTTCCAGGGATTTAAAGAGGGTGGGGGGGACACAAACCCCCCCGACTGACAAGACTAGAAGAGAAGGTCGATAAGATGATCGAGGACTTGGAGCGTAGGTTCGGTCATGTTAACAACATTCTACAAAGAGTTGAAAAATTGGAAGAACTAGAGAAGGCGAACAAAAACTTAACTGATGAAATAGAAAACCTGAAAAGACAGTTAAAAGAAGTAAAGGTGGAGAATGAGGAATTGAAGAGGAATAGTAAAGAAAACAGAGAGGGATGGAAGTCGATAAAAGAAAACAGTAAAGTTGCATTTACTGATATAATTAAACAGCAAATGAGAGAACAAACTGAAGACTCAGTTATTAAAGTGATGAGACAGAAGGAGAATATAGTAAGAGACTTAGCTGTCAAAAAGAAATGTATAATTATATTAGGAATGGAAGAGAAACATAACCCAGATAGAACCTCAAGAACCAATGAGGAAAATGAAAAAATAAGCAGTTTACTAAAATTAGTTCAGGAAGATGAACCAGAAATTATGAAGGAAATTGAGGAAAAATTCAGGCTCGGAAAGTATAGTACAGATAAGACCAGACCAATTAAGATTAAATTCAGGTCACAAACGACGGCAGAGACTATCTTATCCAAAACAGGGAAACTAGCAACAAGTGAACAATATAAAAAGGTATGGATAAAAAGGGAAATGAATAAAGAGGAAAGAGAGGAAGAAAAGCAGAAAAGACTTGAAGCTAAGAAAAAAAACGAGAACAGAACGGAGTCAGAGAGAGATTCTATTGGCGAGTAGTGAAGAGGAAACTAAGGAAGTTCGACATACAAGAGAAAAACAAAAGGGAAACAGAGAACACAATGGAAGTGACAGAAAACTAAGAGTGTCTTACACAAATATAGATGGATTAATAACAGGATTGAATGAGCTGAATGATTATTTGAAAGAAAAAGAACCGGACATAATGGGAATTGTAGAAACAAAATTAAAAGGCCCACTACCACCCAACAGTATAGGACAACGTATATAATTATTGGATTAAAAACAGAGAGAAAAAACAAGGGGGTGGAGTTATGTTCCTGACTAAGAAGGATATAAACATGAAGGGTGTCATATATGGAAAGAATACAGTAGAGATGATTATGATAGAAGTGGAAGACAGAGATAAGAAGAGCAGAAAATTTGTGATAAATTATGTGACTCCGAAAACAGCCTCATGGGAGGAGAGTGAACATAAAAGTATGTTAGAGGACACACAGATAACATTAAATAAAATAATGGAAGATGGAGGAAGAATAGTTATAATGGGCGACTTTAATTGCAAAGAAATCTGCTGGGAAGAAATGACAGTAAAGGGTGGAGACGGCTCATGGGGAAACGCTCTACTTGAGATGATTACTGACCTTACAATGACACAATGGATACAGGAGAACACCAGGTATAGAAATGAAGAAGAACCATCGAGACTAGACTTAATAATTACATCTGAACCTAGAATAGTGGACAAGATTGAATATAAAACACCAATAAGTAAAAGTGACCACATATTGATTGAACTGGAACTTAATGAAGAAAAATATATGAAAAGAAATTAGCAATATAGAAAAGGAAGAATGATGTATGAAAAAACAAACTTTGATAAAATAAGAGAATTCTTTCAAAAAGAAAACTGGGAAGAAATATACAAAGAAGAAACAACAGTGGAAGAGAAATGGAATATTTTGACAAAAATTTACAAAAAAGGAGTGGAAAAGTATGTCCCAAGACAAAAACAAGAAAAAGAATATGTAAAATGCTGGTACAACAAAAGTTGTAGGGAGTTAAAAGACAAAAGAGACAAAGCCTGGACCAGATGGAAAAAAGACAGAAGACCTGAAAAATGGAAAATATATACCGGTTATAGAAATGAATATGTACAAACGTGCAGAGAGGAAAAGAGAAACTATGAAAAAGATGTCATAGAAAAGTGTAAAGATCAACCAAAACTATTCTACAGATTTGTAAACAATAAACTGAAAAATAAACAAGACTTGGAGAAATTAAGACAAGAGGGAGTTGAATACACTGAGGAAGTAGAAATGGCGGAAATTATGAACAAACATTTTAAATCAGTGTTTACAAGGGAGAACATACAACCTGAAAAGATTGAATGGAAAGAGAAAGTCCCCCCCCCTATGGAAGAAATAGAAGTAACAAAGAATGAAATATTGACACAATTGAGTAATCTTGATGTCAGAAAATCGCATGGACCAGATGATATAGCAAACTGGATTCTGAAAGAATGCAGGAATGAACTGGCAGACAAAATACATAGCATACTAAACAGTTCCTTGAAAGAAGGAAAAGTTCCAGAAGATTGGAAAAAAGCAAATATAGTACCTATATATAAAGGAGGAAATAAAGAAGACCCTACAAACTATAGACCAGTCTCTCTAACAAGTACAATAGCAAATATTTGTGAAAGAATTATCAAAAGTAGATGGGTAAAATACTTAGAAAAAAAAACAAAGTGTTAAATCCAAGGCAATTTGGATTCAGACAAGGACGATCATGCATCACCAATTTAATATGTTTCTATTCAAGGCTAATAGATATAATACAAGAAAGAGATGGATGGGCGGACTGTGCATTTCTAGACCTAAAAAAAGCTTTTGACAAAGTACCACATAAGAAGTTGCTTAAGAAATTAGAAACTGAAGGAGGACTACAGGGAAAACTACTAAATTGGATGGAAGACTTTTTGCAAGAAAGAAAAATGAGAGTAGTGATAAGAAACCAGCACTCAAAATGGGATGAAGTAATAAGCGGTGTTCCGCAGGGAACAGTTCTGGCCCCAATAATGTTTGCTATATATATTAATGATATGGATGAAGGAATTGAAAGCTATATAAGCTTCTTTGCAGATGATGCAAAACTACTGAGAAGAGTGAAAACTGAAGAAGATTGTGAATCACTACAGAGAGATCTAAATTTAGTACAGGAATGGAGTAGGAAGTGGGAGATGGAGTTCAATACAAAAAAGTGTAGTATAATGGAATTTGGAAAAAGCAAAAACAGAATAACAGGAGCATATAAATTGGGAGAAGGAATAAAAAAATGTAGAATATGAGAAGGACCTGGGAGTCATTGTTATGAATAATATGTCACCTGAGAAACTTATAAATAAGATTTTTGGAGAAACTTATAATTTAATAAGAACAATCAAAGTTGCATTTACATACCTGGATGAAGAAATGGTGAAGAAAATCCTAATCACCCTGATAAGACCAAGATTGGAATATGCAGCAACGATATGGTCACCAAGTACAAAAAAATGTATAAAAAAACTTGAAAGAATACAAAGAGCAATTACAAAATTGGCACCAACACTCTCAAAACTATCATATGAAGAGAGACTAGAAAAGATTGAACTACAGACACTAGAGCAAAGAAGAGAGAGAGGAGATTTGATAGCTATTTACAGAATCATGAAAGGCATAGAAATTACTGACAGAGAGAATCTGATAAAATGGGATGACAGAAATACAAGAGGACACGAAAATAAAATAAAAAAAGACAGCTATAGAAGAGACTTGAAAAAGAACAGCTTTCCTCACAGAGTAATAAACAGTTGGAACAAGTTAGATGAGAAAGTGGTGTGTGCAAAAACAATACATGAATTTAAAAATAGTTTAGATAAAATGAGATATGAAGACGGGACCCCACGAGCATAGCTCCCCTTCCCGTAAAATACAACTAGGTAAATACAACTAGGTAAATACACTTTCAACGAACGGACGGCTTGAAGAACGTTCTGAAGAAAAGTGCCGATTGTGGATCCCAACGCAAAGAGAAGTACCTTTTTGTATTTGCAGGGTGGGGGGAAATTGCTCGTGGGGCAGTAGGTAAGTAGGAAAAGAGGAGAAGGGGAGGGATTGCTGGGGAAATGGAAGGAAATGAGGATGTGGAGGACTTGGCCCAGGCAGACGGGCGTAAGGTCAACATGAAACGACCACCGGACCAGCTCAGTGATGACGAAATGGCAAATAAAAATGTAAAGATTAGAAGTATAGAGAGGAGCAATATAGTAGAAAGTGACGAGAATATGTTCCAGGGATTTAAAGAGGGTGGGGGGGGACACAACCCCCCCCCCCCCGACTGATAAGACTAGAGGAGAGAGTTGATAAGGTGATCGAGGACTTGGAACGTAAGTTAGGTAATGTAGACTCCATTTTCCAGAGAATTGAAAGGTTGGAACAACTAGAGAAGGCTAACAGAAACTTAACTGAAGAAGTAGAGGACCTAAAAAGACAGTTAGGAAATGTAAAGGAGGAGAATGAGAAATTGAAGAAGAATAGTAATGAAAACAGAGAGAAAATAGCTACAGAAGCTAAGAATTGGAGAATAACTCAAGAAGGGAATAAGGTTTCATTCACTGACATAGTCAAACAGCAATTGAAAGAACATAATGAAGACTCAGTTATTAAAGTGATGAGACAGAAGGAGAATATAGTAAGAGAATTAGCTGACAAAAAGAAATGTATAATTATATTAGGAATGGAAGAGAAACATAACCCAGATAGAACCGCAAGAATCAAGGAGGAAAATGAAAGAGTAAGCAGTTTATTAAAATTAGTCCAGGAAGATGAACCAGAAATTATAAAGGAAATTGAGGAAAAATTCAGACTCGGAAAATATAGTACAGATAAGACCAGACCAATTAAGATTAAATTCAGGTCACAAACAACGGCAGAGAAAATTCTATCCAAGACAGAGAAACTAGCAACAAATGATCAATATAAAAAGGTATGGATAAAAAGAGAAATGAATAAGGAGGAAAGAGAGGCAGAAAAGCAGAAAAGAATTGAAGCTAAGGCAAAAAACGAGGAAAGAACGGAGTCAGAGAAAGAGAGATTCTATTGGAGAGTAGTGAACATGAAAATAAAGCAGTTCGACATACTAAAGAAAAACATAAGGGAAACAGAGAACACAATGGAAGTGGCAGAAAACTAAGAGTGTCTTACACAAATATAGATGGATTGATAACAGGATTGAATGAACTGAATGATTATTTGAAAGAAAAAGAACCGGACATAATGGGAATTGTAGAAACAAAATTAAAAGGCCCACTACCACCCAACAGTGTAGGACATGATACATACAATTATTGGATTAGAAACAGAGAGAAAAAACAAGGGGGTGGAGTTATGTTCCTGACTAAGAAGGATATAAACGTGAAAGGTGTCATATATGGAAAGAATACAGTAGAGATGATTATGATAGAAGTGGAAGACCGAGATAAGAAGAGCAGAAAATTTGTGATCAATTATGTGCCTCCGAAAACAGCCTCATGGGAGGAGAGTGAACATAAAAGTATGTTAGAGGACACAAAGATAGCATTAACTAAAATAACGGAAGATGGAGGAAGAATAGTTATGATGGGCGACTTTAATTGCAAAGAAATCTGCTGGGAAGAAATGACAGTAAAGAGTGGTGATGACTCATGGGGAAATGCTCTACTTGAGATGATTACTGACCATTCAATGACACAATGGATACAAGAGAACACTAGGTATAGAAATGAAGAAGAACCATCGAGGCTAGACTTAATAATTACATCTGAACCTAGAATAGTGGACAAGATTGAATATAAAACACCAATAGGTAAAAGTGACCACATATTGATTGAACTGGAACTTAATGAAGAAAAATATATGAAAAGAAATGAACAATATAGAAAAGGAAGAATGATGTATGAAAAAACAAACTTTGATAAAATAAGAGAATTCTTTCAAAAAGAAAACTGGGAAGAAATATACAAAGAAGAAACAACAGTGGAAGAGAAATGGAATATTTTGACAAAAATTTACAAAAAAGGAGTGGAAAAGTATGTCCCAAGACAAAAACAAGAAAAAGAATATGTAAAATGCTGGTACAACAAAAGTTGTAGGGAGTTAAAAGACAAAAGAGACAAAGCCTGGACCAGATGGAAAAAAGACAGAAGACCTGAAAAATGGAAAATATATACTGGTTATAGAAATGAATATGTACAAAAGTGCAGAGAGGAAAAAAGAAAATATGAAAAAGATGTTATAGAAAAGTGTAAAGATCAACCAAAACTATTCTACAGATTTGTAAACAATAAACTGAAAAACAAACAAGACTTGGAGAAATTAAGACAAGGAGGAGTTGAATACACTGAGGAAATGGAAATGGCAGAAATTATGAACAAACATTTTAAATCAGTGTTTACAAGGGAGAACATACAACTTAGAGATTGAGTGGAAGGAAAAAGTCCCCCCTATGGAAGAAATAGAAGTAACAAAGAATGAAATATTGACACACTTGGGTAATTTTGATGTCAGAAAATCGCATGGGCCAGATGAAATAGCAAACTGGATTCTGAAAGAATGCAGGAATGAACTGGCAGACAAAATACATAGCATAATAAGCAGTTCCTTAAAAGAAGGAAAAGTTCCAGAAGATTGGAAAAAAGCAAATATAGTACCTATATATAAAGGAGGAAATAAAGAAGAACCTACCAACTATAGACCAGTCTCTCTAACAAGTACAATAGCAAAAATATGTGAAAGAATTATCAAGAGTAGATGGGTAAAATATTTGGAAAAAAACAACGTACTAAATCCAAGGCAATTTGGATTCAGACAAGGACGATCATGCGTCACCAATTTAATATGTTTCTATTCAAGGCTAATAGATATAATACAAGAAAGAGATGGATGGGCTGATTGTGCATTTCTAGACCTAAAAAAAGCTTTTGACAAAGTACCACATAAGAGGTTGCTTAAGAAATTAGAATATGAAGGAGGAATACAAGGTAAATTGCTAAATTGGATGGAAGACTTTTTGCAAGAAAGAAAAATGAGAGTAGTGATAAGAGATCAGCACTCAAAATGGAATGAAGTAATAAGCGGTGTCCCGCAGGGAACAGTTCTGGCCCCAATAATGTTTGCTATATATATTAATGATATGGATAAAGGAATTGAAAGCTATATGAGCTTCTTTGCAGATGATGCAAAATTACTGAAAAGAGTGAAAACTGAAGAAGATTGTGAATCACTACAGAGAGATCTAAATAAAGTACAAAAAATGAGTAGGAAGTGGGAGATGGAGTTCAATACAAAAAAGTGTAGTATAATGGAATTTGGAAAAAGCAAAAACAGAATAACAGGATCATATAATTTGGGAGAAGAAGGAATAAAAAGAGTAGAAAATGAGAAGGACCTGGGAGTCATTGTTATGAATAATATGTCACCTGAGAAACATATAAATAAGATTTTTGGAGAAACTTATAATTTAATAAGAACAATCAAAGTGGCATTTACATACCTGGATGAAGAAATGGTGAAGAAAATCCTAATCACCCTGATAAGACCAAGATTGGAATATGCAGCAACGATATGGTCACCAAGTACAAAAAAAAATGTATAAAAAAACTTGAAAGAATACAAAGAGCAATTACAAAATTGGCACCAACACTCTCAAAACTATCATATGAAGAGAGACTACAAAAACTTAAACTACAGACACTAGAGCAAAGAAGAGAGAGAGGAGATTTGATAGCTATTTACAGAATCATGAAAGGCATAGAAATTACTGATAGAGAGAATCTGATAAAATGGGATGACAGAAATACAAGAGGACACGGAAAGAAAAAAAAAAAAAAAAAACTATAGAAGAGATTTTAAAAAGAACAGCTTTCCTCACAGAGCAATAGACAGTTGGAACAAGTTAGATGAGAAAGTGGTGTGTGCAAAAACAATACATGAATTTAAAAATAGTTTAGATAAAATGAGATATGAAGACGGGACCCCACGAGCATAGCTCCCCTTCCCGTAAAATACAACTAGGTAAATACAACTAGGTAAATACACTTTCAACGAACGGACGGCTTGAAGAACGTTCTGAAGAAAAGTGCCGATTGTGGATACCAACGCAAAGAGAAGTACCTTTTTGTATTTGCAGGGTGGGGGGAAATTGCTCGTGGGGCAGTAGGTAAGTAGGAAAAGAGGAGAAGGGGAGGGATTGCTGGGGAAATGGAAGGAAATGAGGATGTGGAGGACTTGGCCCAGGCAGACGGGCGTAAGGTCAACATGAAACGACCACCGGACCAGCTCAGTGATGACGAAATGGCAAATAAAAATGTAAAGATTAGAAGTATAGAGAGGAGCAATATAGTAGAAAGTGACGAGAATATGTTCCAGGGATTTAAAGAGGGTGGGGGGGGACACAACCCCCCCCCCCCGACTGATAAGACTAGAGGAGAGAGTTGATAAGGTGATCGAGGACTTGGAACGTAAGTTAGGTAATGTAGACTCCATTTTCCAGAGAATTGAAAGGTTGGAACAACTAGAGAAGGCTAACAGAAACTTAACTGAAGAAGTAGAGGACCTAAAAAGACAGTTAGGAAATGTAAAGGAGGAGAATGAGAAATTGAAGAAGAATAGTAATGAAAAAAGAGAGAAAATAGCTACAGAAGCTAAAAATTGGAGAATAACTCAAGAAGGGAATAAGGTTTCATTCACTGACATAGTCAAACAGCAATTGAAAGAACATAATGAAGACTCAGTTATTAAAGTGATGAGACAGAAGGAGAATATAGTAAGAGAATTAGCTGACAAAAAGAAATGTATAATTATATTAGGAATGGAAGAGAAACATAACCCAGATAGAACCGCAAGAATCAAGGAGGAAAATGAAAGAGTAAGCAGTTTATTAAAATTAGTCCAGGAAGATGAACCAGAAATTATAAAGGAAATTGAGGAAAAATTCAGACTCGGAAAATATAGTACAGATAAGACCAGACCAATTAAGATTAAATTCAGGTCACAAACAACGGCAGAGAAAATTCTATCCAAGACAGGGAAACTAGCAACAAATGATCAATATAAAAAGGTATGGATAAAAAGAGAAATGAATAAGGAGGAAAGAGAGGCAGAAAAGCAGAAAAGAATTGAAGCTAAGGCAAAAAACGAGGAAAGAACGGAGTCAGAGAAAGAGAGATTCTATTGGAGAGTAGTGAACATGAAAATAAAGCAGTTCGACATACTAAAGAAAAACATAAGGGAAACAGAGAATACAATGGAAGTGGCAGAAAACTAAGAGTGTCTTACACAAATATAGATGGATTGATAACAGGATTGAATGAACTGAATGATTATTTGAAAGAAAAAGAACCGGACATAATGGGAATTGTAGAAACAAAATTAAAAGGCCCACTACCACCCAACAGTGTAGGACATGATACATACAATTATTGGATTAGAAACAGAGAGAAAAAACAAGGGGGTGGAGTTATGTTCCTGACTAAGAAGGATATAAACGTGAAAGGTGTCATATATGGAAAGAATACAGTAGAGATGATTATGATAGAAGTGGAAGACCGAGATAAGAAGAGCAGAAAATTTGTGATCAATTATGTGCCTCCGAAAACAGCCTCATGGGAGGAGAGTGAACATAAAAGTATGTTAGAGGACACAAAGATAGCATTAACTAAAATAACGGAAGATGGAGGAAGAATAGTTATGATGGGCGACTTTAATTGCAAAGAAATCTGCTGGGAAGAAATGACAGTAAAGAGTGGTGATGACTCATGGGGAAATGCTCTACTTGAGATGATTACTGACCATTCAATGACACAATGGATACAGGAGAACACTAGGTATAGAAATGAAGAAGAACCATCGAGGCTAGACTTAATAATTACATCTGAACCTAGAATAGTGGACAAGATTGAATATAAAACACCAATAGGTAAAAGTGACCACATATTGATTGAACTGGAACTTAATGAAGAAAAATATATCAAAAGAAATGAACAATATAGAAAAGGAAGAATGATGTATGAAAAAACAAACTTTGATAAAATAAGAGAATTCTTCCAACAAGAAAACTGGGAAGAAATATACAAAGAAGAAACATCAGTGGAAGAGAAATGGAATATTTTGACAAACATTTACAAAAAAGGAGTGGAAAAGTATGTCCCAAGACAAAAACAAGAAAAAGAATATGTAAAATGCTGGTACAACAAAAGTTGTAGGGAGTTAAAAGACAAAAGAGACAAAGCCTGGACCAGATGGAAAAAAGACAGACCTGAAAAATGGAAAATATATACTGGTTATAGAAATGAATATGTACAAAAGTGCAGAGAGGAAAAAAGAAAATATGAAAAAGATGTTATAGAAAAGTGTAAAGATCAACCAAAACTATTCTACAGATTTGTAAACAATAAACTGAAAAACAAACAAGACTTGGAGAAATTAAGACAAGGAGTTGAATACACTGAGGAAATGGAAATGGCAGAAATTATGAACAAACATTTTAAATCAGTGTTTACAAGGGAAAATATACAACCGGAAGAGATTGAGTGGAAGGAAAAAGTCCCCCCTATGGAAGAAATAGAAGTAACAAAGAATGAAATATTGACACACTTGGGTAATTTTGATGTCAGAAAATCGCATGGGCCAGATGAAATAGCAAACTGGATTCTGAAAGAATGCAGGAATGAACTGGCAGACAAAATACATAGCATAATAAGCAGTTCCTTAAAAGAAGGAAAAGTTCCAGAAGATTGGAAAAAAGCAAATATAGTACCTATATATAAAGGAGGAAATAAAGAAGAACCTACCAACTATAGACCAGTCTCTCTAACAAGTACAATAGCAAAAATATGTGAAAGAATTATCAAAAGTAGATGGGTAAAATACTTGGAAAAAAACAACGTACTAAATCCAAGGCAATTTGGATTCAGACAAGGACGATCATGCGTCACCAATTTAATATGTTTCTATTCAAGGCTAATAGATATAATACAAGAAAGAGATGGATGGGCTGATTGTGCATTTCTAGACCTAAAAAAAGCTTTTGACAAAGTACCACATAAGAAGTTGCTTAAGAAATTAGAAACTGAAGGAGGAATACAGGGCAAACTGCTTAAATGGATGGAAGACTTTTTGCAAGAAAGAAAAATGAGAGTAGTGATAAGAGATCAGCACTCAAAATGGAATGAAGTAATAAGCGGTGTCCCGCAGGGAACAGTTCTGGCCCCAATAATGTTTGCTATATATATTAATGATATGGATGAAGGAATTGAAAGCTATATGAGCTTCTTTGCAGATGATGCAAAATTACTGAAAAGAGTGAAAACTGAAGAAGATTGTGAATCACTACAGAGAGATCTAAATAAAGTACAAGAATGGAGTAGGAAGTGGGAGATGGAGTTCAATACAAAAAAGTGTAGTATAATGGAATTTGGAAAAAGCAAAAACAGAATAACAGGATCATATAATTTGGGAGAAGAAGGAATAAAAAGAGTAGAAAATGAGAAGGACCTGGGAGTCATTGTTATGAATAATATGTCACCTGAGAAACATATAAATAAGATTTTTGGAGAAACTTATAATTTAATAAGAACAATCAAAGTGGCATTTACATACCTGGATGAAGAAATGGTGAAGAAAATCCTAATCACCCTGATAAGACCAAGATTGGAATATGCAGCACTGATATGGTCACCAAGTACAAAAAAATGTATAAAAAAACTTGAAAGAATACAAAGAGCAATTACAAAACTGGCACCAACACTCTCAAAACTATCATATGAAGAGAGACTACAAAAACTTAAACTACAGACACTAGAGCAAAGAAGAGAGAGAGGAGATTTGATAGCTATTTACAGAATCATGAAAGGCATAGAAATTACTGATAGAGAGAATCTGATAAAATGGGATGACAGAAATACAAGAGGACACGGAAAGAAAATAAAAAAAGACAACTATAGAAGAGATTTGAAAAAGAACAGCTTTCCTCACAGAGCAATAGACAGTTGGAACAAGTTAGATGAGAAAGTGGTGTGTGCAAAAACAATACATGAATTTAAAAATAGTTTAGATAAAATGAGATATGAAGACGGGACCCCACGAGCATAGCTCCCCTTCCCGTAAAATACAACTAGGTAAATACAACTAGGTAAATACACTTTCAACGAACGGACGGCTCAGAACGTCCTCAAAGCCGTCCGTTCGTTGAAGTGTGTGTGTGTGTGTGTGTATTTACCTACAACTAGGTAAATACATACACACACACACACTTCAGCGAATGAACGGCTTAGATGACGTTCTGAAGAAAACTGAAGTCTGTGGATCCCAACGCAAAGAGAAGTGCCTAGTGTTTTTACAGGGTGGGGGGGAAATTGCTCGTGGAGTAGTGGGAAAGAGGAAAAGGGGAGGGATTACTGAGGGAAATGGAAGGAAATGAGGAGGGAGTAGACTTGGCCCAGCCAGACAAGCGAAAGGTAAACAAAAGACTGAGCGATGATGAAATGTCTAATAAAAATGTAAATATTAGAAGTATAGAGAGGAGCAATACAATAGAAAGTGACGAGAATATGTTCCAGGGATTTAAAGAGGGTGGGGGGGGACACAACCCCCCCGCCCCGACTGATAAGACTAGAGGAGAGAGTTGATAAGGTGATCGAGGACTTGGAAAGTAGGTTAGGTAATGTTGACTCCATTTTCCAGAGAATTGAAAGGTTGGAACAACTAGAGAAGGCAAACAGAAACTTAACTGATGAAATAGAGGACCTAAAAAGACAGTTAAGAAATGTAAAGGAGGAGAATGAGAAATTGAAGAAGAATAGTAATGAAAACAGAGAGAAAATAGCTAAAGAAGCTAAAAATTGGAGAACAACCCAAGAAGGGAATAAGGTTTCATTCACTGACATAGTCAAACAGCAATTGAAAGAACATAATGAAGACTCAGTTATTAAAGTGATGAGACAGAAGGAGAATATAGTAAGAGAATTAGCAGACAAAAAGAAATGTATAATTATATTAGGAATGGAAGAGAAACATAACCCAGATAGAACCGCAAGAATCAAGGAGGAAAATGAAAGAGTAAGCAGTTTATTAAAATTAGTCCAGGAAGATGAACCAGAAATTATAAAGGAAATTGAGGAAAAATTCAGACTCGGAAAATATAGTACAGATAAGACCAGACCAATTAAGATTAAATTCAGGTCACAAACAACGGCAGAGAAAATTCTATCCAAAACAGGGAAACTAGCAACAAATGATCAATATAAAAAGGTATGGATAAAAAGAGAAATGAATAAGGAGGAAAGAGAGGCAGAAAAGCAGAAAAGACTTGAAGCTAAGGCAAAAAACGAGGAAAGAACGGAGTCAGAGAAAGAGAGATTCTATTGGAGAGTAGTGAACATGAAAATAAAGCAGTTCGACATACAAAAGAAAAACAAAAGGGAAACAGAGAACACAATGGAAGTGACAGAAAACTAAGAGCGTCTTACACAAATATAGATGGATTGATAACAGGATTGAATGAACTGAATGATTATTTGAAAGAAAAAGAACCGGACATAATGGGAATTGTAGAAACAAAATTAAAAGGCCCATTACCACCCAACAGTGTAGGACATGATGCATACAATTATTGGATTAGAAACAGAGAGAAAAAACAAGGGGGTGGAGTTATGTTCCTGACTAAGAAGGATATAAACGTGAAAGGTGTCATATATGGAAAGAATACAGTAGAGATGATTATGATAGATGTGGAAGACCGAGATAAGAAGAGCAGAAAATTTGTGATCAATTATGTGCCTCCGAAAACAGCCTCATGGGTGGAGAGTGAACATAAAAGTATGTTAGAGGACACAAAGATAGCATTAACTAAAATAATGGAAGACGGAGGAAGAATAGTTGTGATGGGCGACTTTAATTGCAAAGAAATCTGCTGGGAAGAAATGACAGTAAAGAGTGGTGATGACTCATGGGGAAATGCTCTACTTGAGATGATTACTGACCATTCAATGACACAATGGATACAGGAGAACACTAGGTATAGAAATGAAGAAGAACCATCGAGACTAGACTTAATAATTACATCTGAACCTAGAATAGTGGACAAGATTGAATATAAAACACCAATAAGTAAAAGTGACCACATATTGATTGAACTGGAACTTAATGAAGAAAAATATATGAAAAGAAATGAGCAATATAGAAAAGGAAGAATGATGTATGAAAAAACAAACTTTGATAAAATAAGAGAATTCTTCCAACAAGAAAACTGGGAAGAAATATACAAAGAAGAAACATCAGTGGAAGAGAAATGGAATATTTTGACAAAAATTTACAAAAAAGGAGTGGAAAAGTATGTCCCAAGACAAAAACAAGAAAAAGAATATGTAAAATGCTGGTACAACAAAAGTTGTAGGGAGTTAAAAGACAAAAGAGACAAAGCCTGGCCCAGATGGAAAAAAGGCAAAAGACCTGAAAAATGGAAAATATATACTGGTTATAGAAATGAATATGTACAAAAGTGCAGAGAGGAAAAAAGAAAATATGAAAAAGATGTTATAGAAAAGTGTAAAGATCAATCAAAAATATTCTACAGATTTGTAAACAATAAACTGAAAAACAAACAAGATTTGGAGAAATTAAGACAAGGAGGAGTTGAATACACTGAGGAAATGGAAATGGCAGAAATTATGAACAAACATTTTAAATCAGTGTTTACAAGGGAAAATATACAACCGGAAGAGATTGAGTGGAAAGAAAAAGTCCCCCCTATGGAAGAAATAGAAGTAACAAAGAATGAAATATCGACACACTTGGGTAATTTTGATGTCAGAAAATCGCATGGGCCAGATGAAATAGCAAACTGGATTCTGAAAGAATGCAGGAATGAACTGGCAGACAAAATACATAGCATAATAAGCAGTTCCTTAAAAGAAGGAAAAGTTCCAGAAGATTGGAAAAAAGCAAATATAGTACCTATATATAAAGGAGGAAATAAAGAAGAACCTACCAACTATAGACCAGTCTCTCTAACAAGTACAATAGCAAAAATTTGTGAAAGAATTATCAAAAGTAGATGGGTAAAATACTTGGAAAAAAACAACGTACTAAATCCAAGGCAATTTGGATTCAGACAAGGACGATCATTCGTCACCAATTTAATATGTTTCTATTCAAGGCTAATAGATATAATACAAGAAAGAGATGGATGGGCTGATTGTGCATTTCTAGACCTAAAAAAAGCTTTTGACAAAGTACCACATAAGAAGTTGCTTAAGAAATTAGAATATGAAGGAGGAATACAAGGTAAATTGCTAAATTGGATGGAAGACTTTTTGCAAGAAAGAAAAATGAGAGTAGTGATAAGAGATCAGCACTCAAAATGGAATGAAGTAATAAGCGGTGTCCCGCAGGGAACAGTTCTGGCCCCAATAATGTTTGCTATATATATTAATGATATGGATGAAGGAATTGAAAGCTATATGAGCTTCTTTGCAGATGATGCAAAACTACTGAAAAGAGTGAAAACTGAAGAAGATTGTGAATCACTACAGAGAGATCTAAATAAAGTACAAGAATGGAGTAGGAAGTGGGAGATAGAGTTCAATACAAAAAAGTGTAGTATAATGGAATTTGGAAAAAGCAAAAACAGAATAACAGGATCATATAATTTGGGAGAAGAAGGAATAAAAAAAGTAGAAAATGAGAAGGACCTGGGAGTCATTGTTATGAATAATATGTCACCTGAGAAACATATAAATAAGATTTTTGGAGAAACTTATAATTTAATAAGAACAATCAAAGTGGCATTTACATACCTGGATGAAGAAATGGTGAGGAAAATCCTAATCACCCTGATAAGACCAAGATTGGAATATGCAGCAACGATATGGTCACCATGTACAAAAAAATGTATAAAAAAACTTGAAAGAATACAAAGAGCAATTACAAAATTGGCACCAACATTCTCAAAACTATCATATGAAGAGAGACTACAAAAACTTAAACTACAGACACTAGAGCAAAGAAGAGAGAGAGGAGATTTGATAGCTATTTACAGAATCATGAAAGGCATAGAAATTACTGATAGAGAGAATCTGATAAAATGGGATGACAGAAATACAAGAGGACACGGAAAGAAAATAAAAAAAGACAGCTATAGAAGAGATTTGAAAAAGAACAGCTTTCCTCACAGAGTAATAGACAGTTGGAACAAGTTAGATGAGAAAGTGGTGTGTGCAAAAACAATACATGAATTTAAAAATAGTTTAGATAAAATGAGATATGAAGACGGGACCCCACGAGCATAGCTCCCCTTCCCGTAAAATACAACTAGGTAAATACAACTAGGTAAATACACACTTCAACGAATGGACGGCTTAGAAGACGTTCTGAAGAAAATTGAAGTTTGTGGATCCCAACGCAAAGAGAAGTGCCTATTGTTTTTACAGGGTGGGGGGGAAATTGCTCGTGGAGTAGTAGGAAAGTAGGGAAAGAGGAAAGGGGGAGGGATTACTGAGGGAAATGGAAGGAAATGAGGAAGGAGTAGACTTGGCCCAGGCAGACAGGCGAAAGGTAAACAAAAGGCCTCCCGACGACGACGAAATGTCTAATAAAAATGTAAAGATTAGAAGTATAGATAAGAGCAATACAGTAGAAAGTGATGAGAATATTTTCAAGGGATTTAAAGAGGGTGACAAGACTGACAAGACTAGAGGAGAAGGTTGATAAGGTGATCGAGGACTTGGAGAGTAGGTTAGGTCATATGAACACCATTTTACAAAGGGTTGAAAGATTGGAAGAACTAGAAAAGGCGAATAAAAACTTAACTGATGAAATAGAAGACCTAAAAAGACAGTTAAGAGAAGTAAAGGTGGAGAATGAGGAATTGAAGAAGAATAGTAAAGAAAACAGAGAGACAATAGCTAAAGAAACTAAGAATTGGAAAACAACCCAAGAAGGAAATAAGGTTTCATTCACTGACATAGTCAAACAGCAATTGAAAGAACATACTGAAGACTCAGTTATTAAAGTGATGAGACAAAAGGAGAATATAGTAAGAGATTTAGCAGACAAGAAGAAATGTATAATTATATTAGGAATGGAAGAGAAACACAACACAGATAGAACCACAAGAATCAAAGAGGAAAATGAAAAAGTAAGCCAATTACTAGAATCAGTTCAGGAAGATGAACCAGAAATTATGAAACAAATTGAAGAGAAATTTAGACTCGGAAAGTATAGCACAGACAAGACCAGACCAATTAAGATTAAATTCAAGTCACAAACAACAGCAGAGAATATCTTATCCAAAACAGGGAAACTAGCAACAAGTGAACAATATAAAAAGATATGGATAAAAAGGGAAATGAATAAAGAGGAAAGAGAGGAAGAAAAGCAGAAAAGACTGGAAGCTAAGGCAAAAAACGAGAACAGAACGGAGTCAGAGAAAGAGAGATTCTATTGGAGAGTAGTGAACATGAAACTAAGGAAGTTCGACATACAAAAGAAAAACATAAGGGAAACAGAGAACACAATGGAAGTGACAGAAAACTAAGAGTGTCTTACACAAATATAGATGGATTAATAACAAGATTGAATGAGCTGAATGATTATTTGAAGGAAAAAGAACCGGACATAATGGGAATTGTAGAAACAAAATTAAAAGGCCCACTACCACCCAACAGTGTAGGACATGATGCATACAATTATTGGATTAGAAACAGAGAGAAAAAGCAAGGGGGTGGAGTTATGTTCCTGACTAAGGATATAAACGTGAAAGGTGTCATATATGGAAAGAATACAGTAGAGATGATTATGATAGAAGTGGAAGACAGAGATAAGAAGAGCAGAAAATTTGTGATCAATTATGTGCCTCCAAAAACAGCCTCATGGGAGGAGAGTGAACATAAAAGTATGTTAGAGGACACACAGATAACATTAAATAAAATAATGGAAGATGGAGGAAGAATAGTTGTGATGGGCGACTTTAATTGCAAAGAAATCTGCTGGGAAGAAATGACAGTAAAGGGTGGAGACGACTCATGGGGAAACGCTCTACTTGAGATGATTATTGACCACACAATGACACAATGGATACAGGAGAACACTAGGTATAGAAATGAAGAAGAACCATCGAGACTAGACTTATTAATTACATCTGAACCTAGAATAGTGGACAAGATTGAATATAAAACACCAATAGGTAAAAGTGACCACATATTGATTGAACTGGAACTTAATGAAGAAAAATATATGAAAAGAAATGAACAATATAGAAAAGGAAGAATGATGTATGAAAAAACAAACTTTGATAAAATAAGAGAATTCTTTCAACAAGAAAACTGGGAAGAAATATACAAAGAAGAAACATCAGTGGAAAAGAAATGGAATATTTTGACAAACATTTACAAAAAAGGAGTGGAAAAGTATGTCCCAAGACAAAAACAAGAAAAAGAATATGTAAAATGCTGGTACAACAAAAGTTGTAGGGAGTTAAAAGACAAAAGAGACAAAGCCTGGCCCAGATGGAAAAAAGACAGAAGACCTGAAAAATGGAAAATATATACCGGTTATAGAAATGAATATGTACAAACGTGCAGAGAAGAAAAGAGAAAATATGAAAAAGACGTCATAGAAAAATGTAAAGATCAACCAAAACTATTCTACAGATTTGTAAACAATAAACTGAAAAACAAACAGGACTTGGAGAAATTAAGACAAGGGGGAGTTGAATACACTGAGGAAATGGAAATGGCGGAAATTATGAACAAACATTTTAAATCAGTGTTTACAAGGGAGAACATACAACCTGAAGAGATTGAATGGAAAGAGAAAGTCCCCCCTATAGAAGAAATAGAAGTATCAAAGAATGAAATATTGATACACTTGAGTAATCTTGATGTCAGAAAATCGCATGGACCAGATGAAATAGCAAACTGGATTCTGAAAGAATGCAGGAATGAACTGGCAGACAAAATACATAGCATAATAAGCAGTTCCTTGAAAGAAGGAAAAGTTCCAGAAGATTGGAAAAAAGCAAATATAGTACCTATATATAAAGGAGGAAATAAAGAAGAACCTACCAACTATAGACCAGTCTCTCTAACAAGTACAACAGCAAAAATTTGTGAAAGAATTATCAAAAATAGATGGGTAAAATACTTGGAAAAAAACAACGTACAAGGCAATTTGGATTCAGACAAGGACGATCATGCGTCACCAATTTAATATGTTTCTATTCAAGGCTAATAGATATAATACAAGAAAGAGATGGAATGGCTGATTGTGCATTTCTAGACCTAAAAAAAGCTTTTGACAAAGTACCACATAAGAAGTTGCTTAAGAAATTAGAAACTGAAGGAGGAATACAGGGCAAACTGTTTAAATGGATGGAAGACTTTTTGCAAGAAAGAAAAATGAGAGTAGTGATAAGAGACCAACAAGGAACAGTTCTGGCCCCAATAATGTTTGCTATATATATTAATGATATGGATGAAGGAATTGAAAGCTATATGAGCTTCTTTGCAGATGATGCAAAACTATTGAAAAAAGTGAACATGGAAGAAGATTGTGAATCACTACAGAGAGATCTAAATAAAGTACAGGAATGGAGTAGGAAGTGAGATATGGAGTTCAATACAAACAAGTGTAGTATAATGGAATTTGGAAAAAGTAAAAACAGAATAACAGGATCATATAAATTGGGAGAAGGAATAAAAATAGTAGAAAATGAAAAAGACCTGGGAGTCACTTATGAATAATATGTCACCTGAGAAACATATAAATAAGATTTTTGGAGAAACCTATAATTTAATAAGAACAATCAAAGTTGCATTTACATACCTGGATGAAGAAATGGTGAGGAAAATTGTGATCACCCTGATAAGACCAAGATTGGAATATGCAGCAATGATATGGTCACCAAGTACAAAAAAATGTATAAAAAAAACTTGAAAGAATACAAAGAGCAATGACAAAATTGGCACCAACACTCTCAAAACTATCATATGAAGAGAGACTAGCAAAACTTGAACTACAGACACTAGAGCAAAGAAGAGAGAGAGGAGATTTGATAGCTATTTACAGAATCATGAAAGGCATAGAAATTATTGATAGAGAGAATCTGATAAAATGGGATGACAGAAATACAAGAGGACATGGAAAGAAAATAAAAAAAGACAGCTATAGAAGAGATGTGAAAAAGAACAGCTTTCCTCACAGAGTAATAGACAGTTGGAACAAGTTAGATGAGAAAGTGGTGTGTGCAAAAACAATACATGAATTTAAAAATAGTTTAGATAAAACGAGATATGAAAACGGGACTCCACGAGCATAGCTCCCCTTCCCGTAGAATACAACTAGGTAAATACACACACACCAGAGGTGGATGGCGTATTCCAGATGGGGACGAACTAGAGAATTGTAAAGACTATTTCTTGGTTCAGGTAATGAATCTATCTTCTAATGTAACTTAAAAGCTTTTGTATTTTCTTTTCTACTTCAATATACTGTTCTGAGGACTTGAGGCCGCTGCTAAATAAAGACATCCATTTTTTCAGTTCTGTACCAGAAGAGAGTCTGCCCTCTAGTTTGGGTGCCCGATAAGTGGCTGTGTATTTACCTAGTTGTATTTACCTAGTTGTATTTTACGGGAAGGGGAGCTATGCTCGTGGGGTCCCGTCTTCATATCTCATTTTATCTAAACTATTTTTAAATTCATGTATTGTTTTTGCACACACCACTTTCTCATCTAACTTGTTCCAACTGTCTATTGCTCTGTGAGGAAAGCTGTTCTTTTTAAAATCTCTTCTATAGCTGTCTTTTTTTATTTTCTTTCCGTGTCCTCTTGTATTTCTGTCATCCCATTTTATCAGATTCTCTCTATCAGTAATTTCTATGCCTTTCATGATTCTGTAAATAGCTATCAAATCTCCTCTCTCTCTTCTTTGCTCTAGTGTCTGTAGTTTAAGTTTTTGTAGTCTCTCTTCATATGATAGTTTTGAGAGTGTTGGTGCCAGTTTTGTAATTGCTCTTTGTATTCTTTCAAGTTTTTTTATACATTTTTTTGTACTTGGTGACCATATCGTTGCTGCATATTCCAATCTTGGTCTTATCAGGGTGATTAGGATTTTCCTCACCATTTCTTCATCCAGGTATGTAAATGCCACTTTGATTGTTCTTATTAAATTATAAGTTTCTCCAAAAATCTTATTTATATGTTTCTCAGGTGACATATTATTCATAACAATGACTCCCAGGTCCTTCTCATTTTCTACTTTTTTTATTCCTTCTTCTCCCAAATTATATGATCCTGTTATTCTGTTTTTGCTTTTTCCAAATTCCATTATACTACACTTTTTTGTATTGAACTCCATCTCCCACTTCCTACTCCATTCTTGTACTTTATTTAAATCTCTCTGTAGTGATTCACAATCTTCTTCAGTTTTCACTCTTTTCAGTAATTTTGCATCATCTGCAAAGAAGCTCATATAGCTTTCAATTCCTTCATCCATATCATTAATATATATAGCAAACATTATTGGGGCCAGAACTGTTCCCTGCGGGACACCGCTTATTACTTCATTCCATTTTGAGTGCTGATCTCTTATCACTACTCTCATTTTTCTTTCTTGCAAAAAGTCTTCCATCCAATTTAGCAATTTACCTTGTATTCCTCCTTCATATTCTAATTTCTTAAGCAACTTCTTATGTGGTACTTTGTCAAAAGCTTTTTTTAGGTCTAGAAATGCACAATCAGCCCATCCATCTCTTTCTTGTATTATATCTATTAGCCTTGAATAGAAACATATTAAATTGGTGACGCATGATCGTCCTTGTCTGAATCCAAATTGCCTTGGATTTAGTACGTTGTTTTTTTCCAAGTATTTTACCCATCTACTTTTGATAATTCTTTCACATATTTTTGCTATTGTACTTGTTAGAGAGACTGGTCTATAGTTGGTAGGTTCTTCTTTATTTCCTCCTTTATATATAGGTACTATATTTGCTTTTTTCCAATCTTCTGGAACTTTTCCTTCTTTTAAGGAACTGCTTATTATGCTATGTATTTTGTCTGCCAGTTCATTCCTGCATTCTTTCAGAATCCAGTTTGCTATTTCATCTGGCCCATGCGATTTTCTGACATCAAAATTACCCAAGTGTGTCAATATTTCATTCTTTGTTACTTCTATTTCTTCCATAGGGGGGACTTTTTCCTTCCACTCAATCTCTTCAGGTTGTATATTTTCCCTTGTAAACACTGATTTAAAATGTTTGTTCATAATTTCTGCCATTTCCATTTCCTCAGTGTATTCAACTCCTCCTTGTCTTAATTTCTCTAAGTCTTGTTTGTTTTTCAGTTTATTGTTTACAAATCTGTAGAATAGTTTTGGTTGATCTTTACACTTTTTCTATAACATCTTTTTCATATTTTCTTTTTTCCTCTCTGCACTTTTGTACATATTCATTTCTATAACCAGTATATATTTTCCATTTTTCAGGTCTTCTGTCTTTTTTCCATCTGGTCCAGGCTTTGTCTCTTTTGTCCTTTAACTCCCTACAACTTTTGTTGTACCAGCATTTTACATATTCTTTTTCTTGTTTTTGTCTTGGGACATACTTTTCCACTCCTTTTTTGTAAATTTTTGTCAAAATATTCCATTTCTCTTCCACTGTTGTTTCTTCTTTGTATATTTCTTCCCAGTTTTCTTGTTGGAAGAATTCTCTTATTTTATCAAAGTTTGTTTTTTCATACATCATTCTTCCTTTTCTATATTGTTAATTTCTTTTCATATATTTTTCTTCATTAAGTTCCAGTTCAATCAATATGTGGTCACTTTTACCTATTGGTGTTTTATATTCAATCTTGTCCACTATTCTAGGTTCAGATGTAATTATTAAGTCTAGCCTCGATGGTTCTTCTTCATTTCTATACCTAGTGTTCTCTTGTATCCATTGTGTCATTGAATGGTCAGTAATCATCTCAAGTAGAGCATTTCCCCATGAGTCATCACCACTCTTTACTGTCATTTCTTCCCAGCAGATTTCTTTGCAATTAAAGTCGCCCATCATAACTATTCTTCCTCCATCTTCCGTTATTTTAGTTAATGCTATCTTTGTGTCCTCTAACATACTTTTATGTTCACTCTCCTCCCATGAGGCTGTTTTCGGAGGCACATAATTGATCACAAATTTTCTGCTCTTCTTATCTCTGTCTTCCACTTCTATCATAATCATCTCTACTGTATTCTTTCCATATATGACACCTTTCACGTTTATATCCTTCTTAGTCAGGAACATAACTCCACCCCCTTGTTTTTTCTCTCTGTTTCTAATCCAATAATTGTATGTATCATGTCCTACACTGTTGGGTGGTAGTGGGCCTTTTAATTTTGTTTCTACAATTCCCATTATGTCCGGTTCTTTTTCTTTCAAATAATCATTCAGTTCATTCAATCCTGTTATCAATCCATCTATATTTGTGTAAGACACTCTTAGTTTTCTGCCACTTCCATTGTATTCTCTGTTTCCCTTATGTTTTTCTTTAGTATGTCGAACTGCTTTATTTTCATGTTCACTACTCTCCAATAGAATCTCTCTTTCTCTGACTCCGTTCTTTCCTCGTTTTTTGCCTTAGCTTCAATTCTTTTCTGCTTTTCTGCCTCTCTTTCCTCCTTATTCATTTCTCTTTTTATCCATACCTTTTTATATTGATCATTTGTTGCTAGTTTCCCTGTCTTGGATAGAATTTTCTCTGCCGTTGTTTGTGACCTGAATTTAATCTTAATTGGTCTGGTCTTATCTGTACTATATTTTCCGAGTCTGAATTTTTCCTCAATTTCCTTTATAATTTCTGGTTCATCTTCCTGGACTAATTTTAATAAACTGCTTACTCTTTCATTTTCCTCCTTGATTCTTGCGGTTCTATCTGGGTTATGTTTCTCTTCCATTCCTAATATAATTATACATTTCTTTTTGTCAGCTAATTCTCTTACTATATTCTCCTTCTGTCTCATCACTTTAATAACTGAGTCTTCATTATGTTCTTTCAATTGCTGTTTGACTATGTCAGTGAATGAAACCTTATTCCCTTCTTGAGTTATTCTCCAATTTTTAGCTTCTGTAGCTATTTTCTCTCTGTTTTCATTACTATTCTTCTTCAATTTCTCATTCTCCTCCTTTACATTTCCTAACTGTCTTTTTAGGTCCTCTATTTCTTCAGTTAAGTTTCTGTTAGCCTTCTCTAGTTGTTCCAACCTTTCAATTCTCTGGAAAATGGAGTCTACGTTACCTAACTTACGCTCCAAGTCCTCGATCACCTTATCAACTCTCTCCTCTAGTCTTATCAGTCGGGGGGGGGGGTTGTGTCCCCCCCACCCTCTTTAAATCCCTGGAACATATTCTCGTCACTTTCTTCTGTATTGCTCCTCTCTATACTTCTAATCTTTACATTTTTATTAGACATGTCATCCTCACTCAGTCTTTTGTTTACCTTCCGCTTGTCTGGCTGGGCCAAGTCTACTCCCTCCTCATTTCCTTCCATTTCCCTCAGTAATCCCTCCCCTTTTCCTCTTTCCCTACTTTCCCACTACTCCACGAGCAATTTCCCCCCCACCCTGCAAAAACACTAGGCACTTCTCTTTGCGTTGGGATCCACAGACTTCAGTTTTCTTCAGAACGTCATCCAAGCCGTCCATTCGTTGAAGTGTGTGTGTGTGTGTGTGTGAGAGAGAGAGAAAGAGAGAGAGAGAGTTGGGGGGGGGAGTCGGGTTACAGGCAGATAATGACCTTACAAATGATGTGAATCAAGTACTACAAACGATCTGATTCCAAAATATAACGAGTGACATTAAACACATGAAACAGTGGACTGCAGGGCAGAAACTGAAACTCAAGACTTCAGAGAAAGAGGCCATACTTTCTTAAGTCATTCCTCCACGTCATCCTCCTCAGGGTTCTGTCTTCTGAATTGTCCCTTCCTCGAAGAGGAGTCGAAGGTTGACATATGCCTTCTCATTCATCATATCTCCTTCAGAAGGCATTGTTGTTGCTCTTTTTTTTTGCGATTGTTGTTGTTATTCTTGGTGTTGTTGTTGTTGTTGTTTAGGTCGCAGTGTGCGTGGATTGTGATGCTGGAGTAGATAGATCTTCTCAAGTTTTTAACAGAGACCCTTCTCTAACCCCACAGAGGTTGTGTTCGTGTCTGTGTGCTGCTAATACTTGTAAACATGTGTTTGGCCATGTGGTATGCAATCACACACTAAAGCTTCATGTGGGCTTGCGTGTGATAGCGTATATCAAAATCCACCCTTTCTAGACGATAGTGTAGATTCCAGTGTCAACAAACACACATACAATACAAGGGTGCAACTAATACACTCTCTTCTCTCTCATACATACATGCAACCTCTCTCAAACCGGATCAAATAAGTAACCCGTAGTCCTGCAGTGGGTCACTAAGGCTCAACTCGAATATAGGTAGACGACTCGCCGTCCAGAAAAGGTGGCACTTCGAGCTTTTATGTAAGATTGTACAGAACATCACTCACAATCTGGAAGACAAACCTTGTTTAACTTCCTCTGCATCAAAGAGCCATTTTGAACACATTTGAGGATTTCGACCGAGCCAACACAAAATTGGTTAACCCGGCTTGGTTAAGTCTGAAAGAGACGAAAGGGCGCGAGTGTCGCTGCACTGAAAGGGTCGAGATAAGACCTTAGCCCTTAAAAAAAGAAAGAAAAAAAAAGAAACAGGAGGTTCCAGTGAGGGGAATTAATTACCTGACTAAAGAAATGAAGAAGGGGTGTTTCCAGCACCTGAAGACAACTGAAATGAATACATGAAATGACAATATTCCTGATAGGGTGACCTAACAGTGCTACAGTGCCAACCCAATTTATCCTTCACCTTCCAGGACCCACCTTCGTGGCACCTATGCTCCTGATCAGGTTGCCCATGAGTTGTGTGACGTCAGCATCGCCCATCATGACAGATCGATGGTGCTTCAGTGTCTCGTCCTGGAGCTTCTTCTGCACGTCTGTCATCCTCGAAGGTGAGAGAGAGGGAGTTAAAGACATCGAGGACACATCCTAAGGACGTTCTGGATGTATGTGCACGCATATGTGTGTCCGCTTATTCACCTACTGGTATTCACCTCCATGTGTATATGGTAAGAGCCATACTCATGGAATGCAATCTCTGTGAATTAATTTTTTTTTTTAATTCGTGTGAATGTGTGTGTGTGTGTGTATGTGTGTGTGTGTATGTGTATGTGTGTGATTCACCATGGTCTTAGATCACGTGTTGGACTCGTGATCGGAAGTTTTTACTCTCACAGAAGAGAGCTCAGAACTCATATATGACCGATCTAGGGGAATGCTATGACCTTACACGCACACCCACCCACCCAAGTCCCCGCCCACGAGAGCTGGAGTAACGACTCGCAGCGCAGCGATAGTGAAATTATTTTAGCCCTGGGCGGATTTGTACCTGGACTGCTTTAGCAGCAGTTGCGAACGCTACCACTGCGCCATCGAGTCGTGTGTGTGTGTGCGCGCGCGCGAGGGTATTTCTCATTCAAAGGTTTTACAAGACATGATCCCAATATTACCTCGCTTCATGTTATTACCTTAGTTCAAATTGACGTTTATCTTCAAACATTAAAACCTTGAAGTGTCCCGTGTTTCTTTATGACACTTTCAGTTACGTGTGTACGTGGGTTTATTTGGAGTGAATGATACCGTGTCTGCTTACATAATGTTTTCTACGATATTCTTCATTTATCTAAGCTTTTTTAAATCTTTAAAAATCTATGCACAAAATGTTTTCATTACAACTGCCTTATTAAAAAAAATTATGGAAAAAACGAAAAACGAAAGAAAAAGAGGCAAAATATAAATGAAAAGAAATGAAAAGTGAGGAAACTAATATATATATATATTATATACATATACATGTGTGTGTGTGTGTGTGTGTGTGTGTGTGTGTGTGTGTGCGTGTCATTTTGACAAATGGAAATAAGCTCCATCGCAAGCACTCGAACCTTTGCTGTAGCGTCCGCCTTTGTTTCAGAATAAGCAGCCGCTACGGCAAAGGTTCGAGTCCTTGGGGTGGAGCTTGTTTATCCATATATATATATATATATATATATATATATATATATATATATATATATATATATATGAGAGTGTGGGTGGAGGAAGAATAAGCGAAGATGGGCTGGAACTCCTTCATTGCTTATACGTTTCGACCGACTCGTTCTAATTGTAAGTTTGGACCTTACAATTATACACCCGAGGACGGGGACATGGACAGGTCATCCCGCTGTCTGTCTGGGGATTCCCTTTCCCGTACCATGTAGGCCCTATATGTTTCCCAATAGTATATAACCAATTTACTTGCTGCCTTTGATAAACAAACGAAACCTTCCCC
The DNA here is from genome assembly GCF_046742065.1 of Oratosquilla oratoria. NCBI lineage: Eukaryota > Metazoa > Arthropoda > Malacostraca > Stomatopoda > Squillidae > Oratosquilla > Oratosquilla oratoria. The sequence continues at coordinate 78,663,572 of NC_134782.1, read as the reverse complement.
GTCATTGATATTTTCATAAGAATTAATATAGGCAGCTTCAACAGTCTTCCTCATGTCGCTTCTTAATCCCGTGTGTAAAACCTCGACCTCATCCCAGTGGGGCAAATGTCCAGATTGGTCAGCGTGCTAAACGAGTGAGTTAGACGTCCTGTGTGACCTCAAGTCTCGTTTGTGCTCGGCTATGCGTTTCTCGACGCCTCGACCTTATATAAGAACATAAGAATAAAGGAGACTGCAAGAGACCATAAGGCCTACACTAGGCAGCTCCGTATCCATCACCACCTGTCATCCCCATCCATAAAGTTGTCTAATCGTTTTTTAAAACAACTGATAGTTTCAGCGCTTACTACATGGTTACTAAGTTTATTCCATTCATCGACCACCCTATTAGTAAACCAATTCTTGCCTATTTCCTTCTTAAATATAAATTTGTCCAGTTTATACCCATTACTGCGAGTCCTGCCCTGTTGTTTTATTATGATGACCTTGTTTGCATCACCCTTGTTAGCCTTTGATCCACTTGAACACTTCTATTAGATCACCCCGCACTCTGCGTCTTTCCAGAGAGTGTAAGTTTAGGTACCTCAGCCTCTCTTTGTAAGGCAAATATCCGAGTCCATGCATCATTTTGGTCATTCTTCTCTGTACTGATTCTAGTGAATCCGATTCTATGACATTTTCATCGTTTTTAATTGGTCCTATTCTTTCTTTATTTTTTGTTGTAGAGGTGAAAGCCCTTTGGGTTGGATTTTGCTTGACTAGCAACCTTGATTTCATAATTACGTTTCGCTGTACGTATATTCCTTTTAACCTGACTCGCCGTATTATGAAGATGAGCATCTACCGCAAGGAATGCGATAAATGGCACTGAGAGCGTTTTGGGGCAATCCTTTTATATTCTTAGTCTTGACAATTCTTCCTATATTAGAAATGGAAGTCCTTGCTATTTTTATTCCACATAGACAGATTTCTTGGGAAGAGTGGGGTAAAAATAGCAAGGACTTCCAATTCTAATATAGGAAGAATTGTCAAGACTAAGAATATAAAAGGACTGCCCCAAAACGCCCTCAGTACCATTTATCGCATTCCTTGCGGTAGATGCTCATCTTCATATTACGGCGAGTCAGGTCAAGGCGTCGAGAAACGCATAGCCGAGCACAAACGAGACTTGAGGTCACACAGGAGTCTAACTCACTCATTCAGCACGCTGACCAATTTGGACATTTGCTCCACTGGGATGGGGTCGAGATTTTACACACGGGATTAAGAAGAGACATGAGGAAGACTGTTGAAGCTGCCTATATTAATTCTTATGAAAATATCAATGACAGCCAGCGGGATGACCTGTCCATGTCCCCGTCCTCGGGTGTATAATCGTAAGGTCCAAACTGTTTGTAGACAGCTTACTGAAGAAGACCGAGTCGGTCGAAACGTATAAGCAATAAAGGAGTTCCAGCCCATCTTCGCTTATTCTTCCTCCACCCACACTCTCATATTTGTACATATATATGTATATATATATATATATATATGTATATATATATTATATATATACACACACACATATATATATATATACATATATATATATATATATATATATATATATATATATATATATGGATCAAAAGGTCTCCTGTCGGCATGCTCCTTTGTAAGA